>NW_011887763.1:480257-482889 GCF_000806365.1 Fopius arisanus | reverse complement strand
CCATTACGTCGTATAATTTATCTCCAGACACAATAAACATTTCAGTCCATTTATTGAAGGAATTAACTTTTGTCTCGTTTTTTATTGTAGAATTTATTCATAAAGTGATGTACAAATGCGTGAGCTAACAATATTCTAAAGGCTTCATTAATCCGTAAATATGATCATTATCTCGAAATACTTCAATTAGACTAAATTAAAATATGACAATGAAATTAGATGATACTGAATTCTGCTGCAGAGAAAAAAAAAATACTTGAAGTCTGTGAATTTACTTCTCAAATAAGAAATCTTTCTCTCTGCGTCTCATTAAATGGCGATGAGTTTTAATTTCAAATTCTATGATAAATGAAATCCATGGATTTGTTTTGCCATTGTAACGGGCTAGCAAATATTCAAATACTGATATTGTTCCTCGTTGAGATAAAAAATATTAAAGACAAATAGAATCGAACAATTTTCATTGACGATGTGACGACCAGAAAACGCAGAACTCCAGGCTCCACGTTAGTCAGATCTCCAACTTAATGTTGGAGGCAAATCAATCATCTTGAAAATAAAGAGAAATCTTCTGGAATGGATAACGTCAACCTGATTTGTCCTTCAAATAATAACTTTCTCTCTGTCTCATTAAATGATGACCAATTGAGATTTGAAATTCTATGATGAATGAAATCCATGGATTTTTTTTGTAATTATAATGGGCTAGCAGTAGAGTCCAGTGCCCTGAGTCTTGATAACGCACTCCTTCAAATACTGATACTGTTTCTCATTGAGATTCTGACAGAGATCATCACTCTCGAACTGCTCCAGGGTCGCAGCCCCGGCTACGTACCCGTTGAGTTTAGCAGCTAGGGGAGAAGTTTTTATGACCTCGTCCGAGGTGATGCCGAGGGACTCCAACAGCCAGGGATGCAATCTCAAACGATATTTTTGGTGATAACTGCAATCAAATTTCCAAATTTAGTTTCTAATTCCACAAATTTACGGAATTCTCGTAGCAAATAATAATATAGGAAGAATTAATTATCCAGGGATTATATCAATCATTCGATAGAATATGTTAATAACCGTTGAAAAATACTGACTCTTCTGCTGGATAGAACTTTTCAAAGGCCTTGATTGTTGTCGTCAGGTGCTCGCCACGTTCTCTCTGTTCATGAACACGTGACTTCTCGGCTATAGTTTTCTGCTCCTCATCGTGGTAAAGAATCAATGAAGCATACTGAAACGATATAAATACCAAATATTTACCATTACGTAAAGAATGTTGGGTAGAATCCAAATGCGTCTATTCTACACAGCGAATTTATCAGTATTTCATCACAGCGTGCGAGACACGTCGTAGAGACGATTATTTATAGATGAATTTTATAAAGATCATTCATGACAGCATGCCAATGTTAATAAAGCTCGTCGGTGCATGGGAAAACAGGAAATGATTACCATAATTGAGACGGTAATGAATACTTATGAATTACCTGAGCCTTGATCTTCGTTGTGAGACCGTACTCGTGGTTGTTCCAAAATAAGCTCAGCAATTGGTTCAAGGATATGATTGTCGGGTCGTACTCGATGTCGATGACCTCTGTATGATCTCCTCTGTTGACGAAATTGTTTATCAAAATAAAATACATTTATTGCAAAAAAAAATTGTTCATCCAATTGAAATTCAAATCTGTTAATCGATTAAATCCACTTACATATTCTTGTAAGTTGGAGAAGGTCTACTGCCTCCAGCATATCCAACGCAAGTTCTGATGACACCTGGTGTTGCTCCAAATAGAGCATCACCTGCCCAGAAGCAGCCCATGCCGAATGTCGCACGTTTAACTTTTTGCTCCTGCACTTGTCCCGGCATTTTATCTCTTCCAATAGAATTCAACGAAAAATCTGTCGGAGTGAAATAAATCATTTCATTGAAAGCATTAGTTATGTAATTCCATTAAATAAAAACAATATAGTGAATATATTGTTGTAAACTTTATTAATATTTTTCCATGTGTTTTTTCCTAAATGTCTTGCATAGGAGAGGATTTTTTTTAAATGTCTGACAAGGTGTGCAACTGATTGAAGTTATTATTACGTGGGGTATACTCACAAATAAATGAATTCCCTCGGAAGATGGTGGAACTTCTCCTGAGGCAAGTGAAAATAATCTTGGAGACCTCCGTGTTTGAAACTGACTATAACAGGCAGGAGCTCCACTTTTTATCTCCATCCCCATCCCCTTCCTCCTCGCAATCGATCCCACCGAAAGACCCCGACCACTCGTCTTCCTCATCCACGATCCGACATCGTGGCATAATTATCCCTCAAACCTTCTCCGCAAAACCAAAATTCACCGCAACGCACCAATTACGAACAGGTTTCCCCCCTACTACAATTTTATCAAGATAACACACAATTTCCTCTGAAAAATCGAGCAAATAAGTCACGTGTCTGTCTCCTCATCTTTGGACATCAAATACAAGTGCAAAAATAAATAATCGTATAAATAGGATTGCGGGATTGTAAATAAGAGTACATCAGGAAATTACTAGACTTAATGAACTCAACTTTTATTGCGCATACCTGTCATCATACCGTCGTCTTATCGTATTTACAATTACGAGTTGGATTTTAAATATAT
>NW_011887763.1:454189-478007 GCF_000806365.1 Fopius arisanus | reverse complement strand
CTTTCGCGCATCTATAAATCACAACGCTTTTTCGGCTCACTGAGCCAACATATTTTCCTATAAATTGATCATAGAATTTTATTTCTCTTTATTAAGTACTACGTTTTAACGATTAAAGTAATCATGAATGAGCAATTTTTTTTTTTGTTTTCTCAACCTGGAACTGGCTCTCAAGGTGAGAGAATACCTGTAGGCTTAGATGGATGTCTCAACGATATTTTCTTAGAATAGCAAGCATCGAAATTAATGGAAAACTTTCGTGTGAAGGTGATTCCACAAATTTTTCCGGGTTTCCAATATTCTTTTTCCATCAATAGTGAATTTTCGCTCACATACGTACGTCATTTAGAGATAAGCACCAGTAGCGATACTGAAAACTTCCTCTTATCACTTTTTAATTATCCATGAACTCATCTGAGGAATCACCTTTACACAATTCAATACTGTGTTATAACATTAAAAATCCCACAGATTGACAACGAAATAATTTGAAAACAAAATATTATTATGACATGCTGCTGATGTTTTCGTGAAAAACTAAGAGAATTCATTGGAATAAAATAACCTACTTACGATAAAAATAAATAAGTGGAAATTATATACATGAACGTTGAACTAAATATCTAAACTTGATTCAAGCTGTGCCAAGTTGGATAGACTGGGGAATATTATGTTTAATCCCAACACTAAAAACTGCACCTTCATGCTGCGATGCTACCATCAGCACGCGCGAATAAAAAATTCAATAGTCATATTCTACGATTTTTTCTTCACGCGTGATAGATTTTAATAAATTTTTACAAAACTAATGAGCCAACATATTAAGTACGATAAACCTTATCTTCCTTCTGCTCGAGAGGAAATAATACTTCAACAGTTATAAATGGAAAATTCAATATTCTAACAAATACAACTAACTTCCATTAAAGAATCACATTAATTAGTTATAATTTTCGATTATTTCGTTGGACGTAAAAATGTTCAAGCCCATTTTCGGGATACTGAAGTCTATAAAAATCGATGAATCAAGAGCGATGTAAATGAGAACGACATTAGGTAGAGAATTCGGCACAGTGGTAGAAATAATTTAAATTCTATTTGGTAAATAACGTAGTTTGATTATATTTTTGATGAATGATGTTGGAAAATTGGTTGGTGGAAGTTGCCAAGTGCATACTTAATTATGCATGCTGGATGAGTTATGAAAAGCTAATTGAAACTCACATCAAAACGCAACAGCGCTGCTCATTCTGATTATCTCCAATGATGTCACTCGTGTTCCCCGAGAACCGGTGGAAATCATCAACGGTTAATTCGCTATCAGCTTTCGATGATACAGGCACTGGTACCCCATTGCCATTGGCATCAACAATAGTTGGTGTTGTGTGTCGGCTCTGGGCGCGTTGTTTCTTCAGATCGGACAACGATTTGACGAAAACTACAGACACGTGTATGTTGATCTTGCCATTAGCATCACTCTCAGCTGTGTATATCGGCTGTTGGCTGCCGACAGGCGAGTCTGGCCCTGTCACTGCCAAGGCAAATATATAAATCTACTGCTTCAAATTTTTATCCTTTTCTCAAACCCCTGATCCCTTGATTAACTAGAATCTCCTTTGCCAATTTATTATCCAGACAAATCATGCAGAATTTTTCATTCATTCTTGCATTGTTGACTCTTGTTTAATTTGAAAATTTTCCACTATAACTTGTGCCAGCCGAGATATACAGAACATTTTTTTATTTATCGTGATTAAATAACTAGTTCTAATTCGATATATTACTTATTTAAAAAATCATATCTACAGGTTTTATGGAGTAAACATTGCATATCATCTCTAGATCAATGGAATTACAAATATCGTGATGAGAGGAGTTGAAAAAACATTTTTTTGTACGATTTAATTAGTTGAATAACATACTAAGCAATTGAATTCAACACTGTTAGAATTTTTGTACAGAAATTTACAGTATCAAATTGATTTAAAATCAAGAAACTCAACATCAAATTTTTCATTAACCACTCAAAAAATTATTCAATGTAAATTTCACGAGAAATTTTCTAACAGTGACGTATACATGCAGATCTTTGGAATTTCATGCTCACAATAAAAAGCTAAAGTTTAATTTACAGATAGGCCCGAGTATCTGAACGAACAGACAAAAAACGAATTATCAAAATTGTTCAGGTCCAATACCAAGCAGATGAACTATTCAATCTTGAATGAATGATTCGAGTCATGTAAATATGATATTTCCCATGCCAAAAGAGCAATCTCACTGACAAAATACGCACTGAAGATATCCAAACATTACAACTCCTTAACGACTTTAGCAAAAGATACATTAATTAGTCTTCAGTGTTATTATAGAAACAAGAAAGTTACATAAAAAACTGACCTCGTAGATATTGTTTTTAAATTGATATAATTGTTTTTTTTGTTCGAGTGATTGAAGAGGGGTAGGCGCACGCATTTTTGATGGAAACAGAACAGAAAGAAAAGAGAGCAGGTGAATGAGTGATGGATATCTCTTGGATAAAAAACATTGAGGATATGTACACATAAATAAGAGTTCCTATTCGTATGAAAAACTTGAACATTTTTTTCTTTCGAATTCAAGTACAAAAATAAATAGCAGCATATGAAAATAATTCTTTCACTTGATTGAATTTCACGATAAATGACTGATTGATTTTATGGAGGAAAAAATTTCGCGAAGCTACCTGTTACCACAAAACCCTACAGAACCACAACCAATGCAAGCAATAAAAGCTTCCAATTATACCTGTATCTTTATCAACGTCTTCGTTAACGAATGAATCATTGTCTTTCCCTTCTGGTCCCCGACGTACTGTCAAAGCCGTTGAGTCTGGTTCATCCGCTTTAGCCTCTTGCGTGTTGGTGCTGTTCGAAGTTGGTGGATCCGTCGATGTTGGCCCTGCATAAGTCTGGAAAACAAGATTATCCAGGAATTACCTCATCAGATGATTCATTCGACAGGAAGAAGCATTACTTTTTCCTCGTAACGTCGTAAAAACCAAATTGCATCGTAAATTGTGCATTTTTTTCTGCAGTTATATCTTCTTCAAATCATATTAGCTGTTTGTTTTTGTTTTTTGTTGTTCTCAAAATTACCTGTTGCGCCTGTATCCTCAGCCTTGCCTCCTCCTGCGCATCCTTCTTCGTCGTCAGTACTTTATCCCTAATTGAAGTTCTCCTGACACTTTGTGTTCTCGTGTTTATACTCTGAGATCTTCGTATGCGTCTACTTTGTGCTTCGCGAAGTTTTTTGCTCTCCTGCTCAGTTTTTAACTCCACAATTCGCTCCCTGATTTCCGGGTCTTCACAAATATCTGGAAATTTTCATTTAATTTAATTTTTTTTTTTTAACATTCAGTTTTCCTTCTCGAAAAATCAAATCTGAGATTACCTGCTGGTGTCTCTTCGTGTTTATTTTTCGCGTTCAAATCCGCACCGTTTTGTACTAGTAGTTCGAGAACTTCCAACTGCAATAATAATTTTCATAAACTTTAAACAATTGATGAAGTTTTCGTGAGATCACATTTGGTCTGAGAGAAATCCATTGGGGGGGACACGAAAAGACTATAAATATTTTGAGGAAAGGATTTAGAAGTGATTGGAGTGTTTGAAAAAAATGCAATAGAAAGAGAAAGGATTGAATGACTCACGTGACCCCAGCAGGCAGCGGCGTGAACTGGTTGCCACTTATCGTTATCCTCCACGTCCGTGGAAACGTGCTGGTCCAAAAGGAACTCAACCACTCGTAGATAGCCATTGGCTGCCGCTATGTGGAGCTAAAATTATCGATTTCCCTAATTAGTTTCTCGCTCAACTTATTAAAGGAGAAAAGATAATTATCCACGTACGGGTGTTGCTCCCTGGTGATCTTTGTACTCCAAGTCTCCACCAACAGATGCTAATTTCTGCAGATCCACGAGCATTTGCATCTCAGTCGCTGCTCGAGTCTCGTCGATTAGCTCTTGTGTGACTCCTCGACTAGCCATTTCCCCTGATAGAATACAAAGTAATATACTCAGTGGAATTTTAATAATTCATCAAAGACTTCCACAATCAGTTGAAGAGAATTCAAAAAAAATATGAAAGCCCCCAATATTCACCTTCAATACAGTCCAATGTTTTTTCGTCTTCGCATATGTCATAAGGCATATTTCCATCGGCATTGACAGCCAAGAGATTAGCACCAGCAGCAATCAAGTACCTGACGAGATGAAGATGTCCACATGTGGCAGCTGCATGAAGTGGTGTCCACTTTTCACTATCCTCAGCATTGACATTAGCCCCAAACTCAGTCAACAGCTTCATCATCTCCTCGTTATCATCAATACAGCACTGGTGCAGAGCAGTGAGGCCGTCTTCATTGGTTGAATCAGGATTGACCCCCTTTTTCAGGAGCCTCCTCACCTCGTCTATATCGTTCCTGGCAGCTGCCTCCAGGAGCATCACCGAGTCATCGAAGTAAATGCCCCTCTTGTTGCTGGAGTGCCTGGTCTGGTGCCTGAGCCACTCCTTCTCTCGCTGCCTCCACACCTTCAACTGCTGGAGCCTCCGGTGTCTGGCCAAGTGGAGTCTCTCCTGGGTGGTCAGCCTCTCCACGTGCACCATCTCCGAAACAAGATCGGCGTGCTCCATGGCAATGTGCTTGTGACTCTTGCAGCTGTATTTAGCTGGCAAACAAGCGAACAACAATATTTATCACGTTCCACTCAACCATTCTCGTATTTGCTTCTCTATGCAAATTTAACTCAAATCGGGGGACAATTACCTCTCTCCTTACATATCCAGAAACCCATTTCTACCAATTTCTTTCTCGATAATTCACGCACTTGCGAATAAATATACGAAAATATGATGCAATTGAAATTTTACTGACGTGACTTTTTATGTGTCGAATTTATATTTATCCCCTTGCCCCTCGGAGGACAATATTTGCCCGTGTATTTCTTGTCGTTAAATAAAGTCAGTTGCCTCGAAAAATGGCAAACACCGACGATCGATGGAATTTTTTAAACTTGATTCAAGTACCTGACTGCAAAATCGCCTTGTCAGCGAGTTTAGCAAGACGCTTCGGACCCAAGTGTAGTCTACTCTTCATCTTTCCAGCGCATCCGAGATAATCGTTTAAGTTGGATAACCAAGAGATTATGAATAATAGGTACTCTTTTTTTATGTTTTAATGGTCCAAGTGCTCGTGAATTTGTCACTCAGTGGTTTCCTGGTATTCGCGTACATAATGGAGAGACTTGCCACATCAACGAGTCTACTGAAGAACATATTTGCACGATCTAAGCCTCTCCTGTCAGGACGTGTTTTATTACGCTGATAATTCACGAAAAACATTGACTCAATCATTACTCGACGCAATGAGTAATATTCTTCGATTCAATATATAAATTCCAGTGTTTTATCTATCGCTAAACACAAAATATTGGAATATTTTTTCCACCACTCGAGCACCTCCATTATTCATCGTGTGCAAATTCCCAGAAAAAAATCAGAAAATTGTGCACGGAGGGAATAGACTCACCCAGTGTTGTGTAATCAATGAACTTATCATGAATTATCATCAATCCTTATCTCACATATACTACATTCCATCGTGTCGAAAAAAATGTACAAACAATTGGAACTGCTACCTCCTTTCCCTCATTTTAGATTTTCTACTTCATTAAGCGAAACAAAAAAATTTACATCCAATTATCAACCCTCAAAATTCATTCTACTCAGGACCTACTTTGATTTTTCCATCCTATCTCTTCTCAAAATAATTAATCGGTATTCTAAAAAGGGGAGAGAGGAATTTTCTACTTGAAAAAAAAGGTCAATCAGGGGATTTTTTTTTTCGGGAAGCAAATTTTTATTCTCTGTGCAGGACGTAAAAAATACAGAGAAAAAAAATCCCAGAAAAACTGAAAAAAAAAATTGTAATCTAAATCCCAACAGACAGGTGTATTTCGAAAAATGCGAAAATCCTCCGCAGGTGAAATTGCCAAATTGACGTTGAGGATCTAATTTAATAAATAAAAAATAGACTTACGATTTGGATGACGGGATAGCCATGTTCATCTCCGATTATTTGGTGTTGTACGAGTTAAACGGTTCCGTTGCTCCCTCTCACTCACTCCTCACCTCCGGATAACACCTTGTGGCACCCTTGTGGAATGTTATCAAGCCGCACCAAACATGAAAACAAACCAAAAAAAAAAAACAAACAATCCCCCGTCCTCTGCACCCCTATTTCACAAGGCCCATTGTTCCATCTGTTTCAACTCGTTTTGTACCTATCGGAGGAAGGAGATATGAACAAATTCACCCGAGGCAGAGACCATTTTGTTAATGCCACTGGACACACACCGAGAACAGTTTCTACCTGGTGGCGGCCATTTTTAAACTACCTGTAAGCATGATCCAGTGCGCCACCCTTTACCGGACACCTTTCCTTGTCTTTCTCCAGTTTTTTTCTCCCCCTATTTTTTTTTTATTATGGAATCACAAAGCGTGACAATTTTCACGATTAATCTGCGATATTCAACTTTTAATAATTAATTAATAATTTATCACAATCTCCGGTAACTAATCATGCGGATTTGATTGAATCGTTAAATCAATTTTTTTAAGAAGAGATTGTTCTAGGTTTAAATAGACGTAAGTAGTCGACGGGATATGAAAATTGAAAAAACACTATTTTTTCGAAAGCAACAAGTTAATATTCATTGTTATAATAATTACGTGCTATGGTTTAAACTACCGATTAGTGATTTTTAATTGAATCGTTGGATTCTACCACAAATTCTCATCTGCGGTTATTCAGGGAATTTAATTATTCAGATGGAGTTAAAGGGACTTGACCAGTCTGATTTGAAAATTGAATTGACAATTGGATGTCAGTGCGGTGACGTCACGGTAATTCTATATCTTAAATTGTCGCGTGTTGGAGGTGAACCCATGATCCGGTGGGGAACGGCCGCGTCTTGGTGACATTAATCTCTAATTATTAATGAGTAATTGAATTTAATTGCGGGATATTCGGGGTTGAAATTATGGGAAGTGCCGTTCACTTGTCTGTGGCTGCTGGGATTTTGGCGACTGCGGGAAGTTTGTTCGGAAAATTGGCTGGCAGTCTGGAAATGGGATCGATGGTGAGTGGCGGGAAGAACTCATCAATTTAAATCTCCACTGAGATAAAAAAAAATCATGATATATTCATTGACTGAAAAATATGAGTTGTGGAACAATCTGACTTGGTGTAGTCCCCTAATTCTATTTTTTTTTAAAAATAATTGGGTAAAGGTAAAGTTGAAAAACCGAAAATTCCGAGGATTTAAATCGTCAATTTTTTTAGGAACAAGCACTTCTCAAGATTACTTTATTCGGAGTGATGATTCTCCTCAACACAGCTGGCTGTACATTTTTTGTAAGAAGCCTTCAAGGCTGTGGATCATCCTTGCCTTCGACGGTGGTCAGCGCGGCGACCAACTATTTCTGCTCGGTCAGTGAATTCATGAATTATCCTTTCACAGTATGAAACTTGCATGACCGTATGCATTATCCATGGCTGTGAGAAATAACTAAGAACCGGAATACATTATGACACACCTGCAGATAATCTATAACAGCATTAAAAAAAATTACCGCTCAATTAAATTTTTGGAGTTCCAATCAAAAATTGCCGGCTCAATTTTTCGGATCACTGAATAAAAATCTAAAATAATACGCGTCTGATTGAAAATCATTTAATTATTTCCAATCTATTATATTATCATAATGCTCCTTTTAATATGATATTAATATAATAATATTATGCAATTTCACGTTTTCAGTAGATTAATAAAAATTATAGAGTTCAAACGGGAAACCGCTTTTTGTTGAAAAAAAAACAGCGATTGTTATCACGCGTCGCGGGTTTATTTCTAGTCACTGATAACGGGTGATGTAATTCCAGAACTCGCCTAGACCTAGTGAAAGGCGAATGCATGAACTCCGAGGTGTCAACATTCGATTCAACTGACGATATATTTAATTGCATGAAATAACTGCGAGTTACTATAAAATATAAGATTATTTTATTGTTCTTCCATGGGAAACAGGCACTCCTGGGCTTCCTCGTATTCGGCGAGACAACTTCGATGATGTGGTGGTGTGGAACTTCATTAGTACTTCTCGGATTAATTCTGATCTGTTACTCCTCCGCTGATAGAGGAATTAAAAAAGCTGATAAGGAGAAATAATCGATTTTTATAATTTTATTGTACTTGAAATTTAATAAACTATTAATTTATTGCTATTGATCATTAATGTCATATTTTTTACTTTTGTATTTGTATTTTAAACATAGAAAGGATAGGAATAAATGAAATTAATAAAAAAATATATATGCTTGGAATTTTATTTTACTTCCCTTGAAAATACAATAAATATTATATTTTTTAAATTCAATATTATTTAAATATCTTTTTTACCCAGCGTCGTGAACCATGAAAATAAAACCGTTAATAAGGCAAATCCCCGGAGATTGGGGTGCCCACGGGAGAATAAGTGGAGTTGCATGGCAAGTGCAGGGAAGATTGGCAAAGTTAGTCGGTGTCAGAGGGTGGCGAGGGTGGTGAGGGTTGAGGGGATCGAGGGGATGATATCGAGCGGCGCTTGCGTAGGTGGTGAATTGCAACCTGGACCGTGCAACGTCTCTAACCCTCCCACCCTGTGGCAATGAGCCACCGACAAGAGTTGGCACGAGGAGTCCACCACCTAGACCCGAGGGCCCATTCTACTTCGCGCACTCGTGTCAAAACCATACGCTCCATTTTTTGAGATTCATTATTTCACAATCGAGTGCCCGTTCCCGTCCATTCAGGGTGTTTACCCATAACTGGGGAATCCCGTGATTAACTCGTTCACATTGTTATTGCTATTTTTTTTTAAGTGACGTGATGAGGTGACTGGATTGATGAGGATTTTTGGGGTAGGCCACGACGCATTCCGTCAACCGATCGTCATGTGGAATCTTCTCAACCTGTGGTAATGTTCCTTCAGAAATAATAAAATATATCCGATTAATCTCCTCCAAAAGCTCTATTTATTTTTTATTTTATACTGGCTAGCTCTCGTGTCGTGATAATTCCAAAATTAATCCAATTGTCTCGGGGTATTTGTGGAAGAATGTTGTTATTATTGGATGGGCTCGAGGAGCTGAAGGATCCACTGGTTTCGGTGGTGCACCCTCTGGCAATGTGCATTTTGTATTCAATGGATCACTTCAGATATATCTCTGAGAGACGGAAAATACAGGTCTCGGTTGAAATGGGAAGGGGTATAAATACTTGTCAATGCACCAGGTGCTGGGGATGGGGTAGTAAATCAGGATGGGGAAGACTCAGGGGAACACTTGGAGCGGTGTCCGCTCCATTAAATAAATAAGTAACGCCACACCCAATGTCATTTTATTTACTTCAACAGTTTAATTACTGAATAATTGCCAGTGAAGAATAGATTTCGTGGTACAAATGCAGGCACAAAAATATTTAATACAACAATTAAATCAAACCAACACAAGTAATACTTCACACAAAAATAAATCATAAAAATTCAACCGCTAATAAATTTAATATAAATAAAAATGCACTGTTTAAAAAATGCGAATTTTTCGCGACGAATTCTCACAATTTTTATCGCATAATTTTGGGTTTAGGAATTCCAAATTTCATCGGAAATTTTGAATAAACATTTTAACAATTTTAACAACGTGATAGCTTCAACAAAACGAAAAATCCTTTGAAATAAAAAAAAGGTTGTTTGTCAACTCGTAGGTGACCTCATTGCTTCAATAGCGCGTGAATAAAATATAATCCCCGGTAAACAAATAGCCGCAGATATGACCGCACCGGTGACTCCATATCGAGTACCTCAGGTGTCTGATGACCAGCAAACAAAACCATTCAACCCGTAAATATGAAACAAAAGTGAGACAAGAATTTTTGGCACGCGACCCCTTCCATCCCTCCCCTCAGCTGTTTACATGTTTTTTTTGGGGGGGAATCGATGAAATATGACGCAGCACAGAAAATTTATTTAGACTAAAAGAATAACAACTGCGGCGGTAAAAATTCGGGATTTTTCTTTCCGCTGCAATTCCTTCTCCAGATCGATGACACAATTCCCTTTTTTTTGACAGGCGGATTGACACCAGGAGATAATCCTAAACTCCATTCGATCGAATATGAAATATCCATTTAGTCGCTGAGATCTTTCGGATTATCGGAATACCTGCAATAAAGTATAATCGATAATTTACTCCATTTGTGTGAATAAAATCGATTGCGACAATAGGTCGTTCTTTATCCACCGATGCCTCAGAATTTTTCTACTTTTTATTAGTTTATTATTGCGAGGTGAAATTGTTTTCTATTAGACATTCTCGGGCCACGTGGCAACAGTTTTTTGTCATCAATCGTTGGAACTATTATCCATGACCGTGTATTAAGTAACAAAGTCACGGTGGTTGTATGTTCATATTGATTTCAAGGCTCTCATTAAACTTGTCTTATTTCTTGATGCACATCCAAAAAAGGAGTTGGGTGGAATTCGCCTACAAAATTTCCCCCAAAAATCTATAAATCGTTCCCATAATCCCACAAATTGTAATAACAAAACAATAATTGAATTTATATCCACTTCCTCAATAAAACTCGTGAAACGAAATTTTTCTGATTTTCTCTAGAGATCAGAAATCACGGATTGGACTGATGAATTAAACGGGACAATCTCAGGTAATGATTGGTGGAATTATTATGAATTATTTGAAATTAGGAAGTTTTTTAAATAATTTTCAGTCATTTGAAAAAATATTTTTAAAAAACCGCGTAATCATTGATGAGAGGAATAATCCCCTCGTAATTATCAGCCAGTGGACAGTATGTGGATAATAAATGAGTTGAAAATACTCGTTGATGCCTGCGGAGTGAAGTCACAAGTGTCTAACGATGATGTACACGAGGATGGAGTACGACGAACCACGCGGCTCATTGAGCGTCATATTGATTAATCGTTATCGCGGCTGCACCACGTGGACATCGACGGCAGATTCTTAACACCAAGAGGAAGACATTCTGCGTTAAATATGGGGAATGGCATGAACAAGGTGATATAACCAATTAATCATTCCCATTATCCTAATATTCTATTTTCTAAACACGACGTGTGGAAAATGAAATTTTACCGATCGCCTGCCTATTCGTTGGTGAAATCACTGGCGCCCTGAATTTAAATCACACAAATCAGTCCTGAAATCATGAAATCATATGGAATCAATAATAATTTTGTGATTATATTTGATAATTCTTTTTTATACTTGTGAACCCACCGGTCATCCAATCAATTTGTTGGAAATGTTGGAAAAATCATTTATCTTTATTCGTTAAATCCGCACTTCTGGGGAAAACCAAAGAAAGCTCTTCTCTATTTTAAATCGACGAATGGCACTTGAGAAACTCGAGATCTGACCTGGATTACCGAGTGCAGTAACCCAATTCAACAATTTTTTTTCTATCGAAACCGGAAATCTAAAACATCCACGCACGATATTTCATGATAAGAAAATTTGCGGGAATTCGCCAATTTGTTTTCTTTCCAGCCCCAATTATTTATTACCAAAATCTAATTTTCCGGATTTTTAATGAAAAATATACCGTTCTCAAAAGTTATTACTCATAAAAAAAATAAATTTCATTGTCTGAACTGCATTAATTAATTATGTTAATTATTAGTTCTATTATAGTATGAGAGATCATAAACGAAGAATTATTTATCGACTCCATTCTTTTGAATTCATATGATAATTATTAAATGAATATATAAATCAAATGGGGCAAGCCGGAAATATCGTAAGAATTTTTTATTTGTTTGTCATCAAAAATTTTCATGATGAAGAATGTAAGAGGGTGGAGGGCTCTTGTAAATTGCTTAGAGGATTTTGCCACGTACCCGAGCAACTGTTACACTCGTTTCTCGTGTATTCCTCTCTCTGACCTGATTTTTTACCACTTTTTTCGCCTCGTAAAATCTCCCTTTGTCAGACCCTCACTAGCAACACTTGTTCTGGATTTTGGTATGGAGCCCTCACTAAACAGTAGTTACTCCAGATTTTCTCGGGGTTCACCAATCCATGAATAAGAAGTTTTGCGTAAAATATTCGCGCCCTGAGGAATAAATTGACACAGAAAATAAAATAATAACGGGTTCTTAAAAATATTCAGAAATATTATTCCGTATTTTATATTTTCCGGTGGTGGTTATTAAATCCGTCGGGTGGGAAATGGTTGTTCGTAGAAATTCCCCTTGGGTTTATTTTTTTACAAACGAGAATGGATTATAAAATTCCCTCGGTACCTTCCAGGTCGATCGATCCTCAGGTGAGTGGACTTTGACATATCGATGGAAATAATAAACCGTCGTCATTCCCACGACCATTTCAATAATTGAGGTGTGCTCTTAACGCTGGTCTTATGACTCCCAATGGGTATCAAAAATAATTGGCGGCAGTCAAACCGCCCTCACTTGTGTCAACCAGAATTGACAGGTGAGACCGCAGAGGTGTCACTCTCAATTCCAAGGAACATGCATGTTTAATCATTTTGGGAGCCCCAGAGGTCTTTTTTCATTCATCCAGAGCATTCCATCTCGGATTGACCTCTGAAATACTTCCTATCATTTATAATTTCACGATATTTCTGCATAATCCATATCTACCCCTCACGTGTTGGCATTGCCAATAATTCAATGTACCAGCCCTTATCCGGTCTGGAGGTACCGGAAGTTCCTGAGCCAACGGCCACGTTTCACACTACATCCTACATCCGATCTCTGCATATATCCCCGTTCGTCCTCTATCCCATTATCGATCAAACTCACATCGATTATTTAATACAATGGACTAACGCCACTGCACAATAACTGTTTTTTTAATAAAAAATATACTGCACTAACTGGTCGTGTGAAAAATTGCATCAATAATTCTTATTACATTCAATTAAATAGATATAAATATACAGTAAATTTATATTTTAAATGATTATATTATTGTTATTGGAATAAAATTTTTTTCGACTGTTTGAGTTATTATAGGAAGAAAAAAATTGAGTGGGAAAAAATCCTGTTAAATAATTGTTTAAACAAGAATGTGTACTATTTAAACGGTTGGGATTTTGGAAGAGGGGAAAATAATTGGATGATTATTGGAAGGTGTTGCCAGGTTTGTACGTTGGGAATTACAGAGACAGCAAGGACGAGGCGCAATTGAAGGAATTCGAAATAACCCATATATTGGCAATCCACGATGCAGCCCGGCGTCTTCATTCCGTGAGTAAAAATCGTCAAGACCACCCCAAAAATATGAAAAATAAATGAATATTTGTATTTTTAGGACAAGCATTACTTGTGCATCCTGGCAGCCGATACACCCGATCAAAATTTAACTCAATACTTCTCCCTTTGCAATGATTTTATTCATGCAGCACGACTCAGGGGTGGAAACGTCCTCATACACTGGTAAACCATCAAACCAACCAATCATTTTTATTTCGTTTGCCATCGTCAACGGAAATAGTATTTCTTATTACCATATCCCTCAAGTTATTTATTCGCAGATCATATCTCGTGTTCGTTTGCATTCATTAATCCACTGGTGAAAAATTACACTCGAATCTTCAATTAATCTGAACAATTCAATTCCAACTGAATATCCGAAAATAATAATTAATAACAATAATAATTAACACATGAAATTGAATTTATTTATTATTACTCGATGAGATTGTATCGGAAATTTTGAATGGTATATAGAGTGCTACCGCCTAGTGATTTTCTTTCATAAATAATTTATCTTTATAAATAGAACAAAATGATTTATCTCAGTGAATAAAATATAAAATAAGACTGGATTTTACAGTTTGGCTGGAATGTCTAGAAGCGTGACAGTTGCTGTGGCCTATATAATGAGCATCACGAATCTCTCGTGGAAAGAGGCACTCAAGGTAGTTAGGGTAGGTCGGACTGTTGCTAATCCAAATGTTGGATTTCAACAGCAACTCCAGGACTTTGAGGCTACTCGTTTGCAGGAGGTAAAAATTCAAATATCTGGAGATTCCAGTGTCGATGCCAGAGTTCGGCGGAACGGCAAATCTTTATTATAAATTATCCACTTTAAATAAAAACAGTCGATCATCTTCAACTCAATTAGCAGTTTCACATGAACTAAATATTTTATTTTCAGTCAGTAATTAATTAATTAAATGAACAAATAATCCTCTCATGCAATAAAACAGCGAATTTCATGTACCGAATTGGAAAATTGATATTATTCAACACTTGTGAAACGAAAATTGTTAAGAATTGAAAAAGTTATGACTGATGCCGATCCCTGGCTGATACAATAAACAATGAGTCATTTCTGGGGATTTCAATATCGAGGGAATTTATAGGAGAAAATATTCGGACACATAATAAATTATTCATATTTATTTATAAGCGTTATTATTGGTTCTTATAATTTTATTTGATATCATACAAAATAAAATGAAGTGCATTTTTTTATCATCTATATTTTTCTTCTATGAGTTGCACCTCCACCAGGTGCATAATTCCTCTGAATGACGACTTGTTTGAGTGACAAAAATTGACAATGAAAAAAAAATATTTGAAATTTTTCTTCTTAAGGAACGTAAGAGGCTCAAAGAGCGTTTTCCCTCGCTGGCTTTAACTGCATCCGATGCAGAAGCATGTAGAGCCACTCTCCGGAATTACGAGACCCTGGCACTTGCACGGGAGGTTTGCGAGGGAAAATGCGCATTGGGAAGACAGTGTCCCACAGGGTTGTGTAGACAGCCCTCCAAAAGGTAAAAATAAAATGTCATGAAAATTAATGAGATAATAGCGTCGGGAAGTCCCATCTGGGAGGACCACCTCCCAGTGATTTTCCTAGATGACAGAATGCCTCAGATTAAGAATTATTTCTATTATCCATTTATTTGATTTTTTTTTTCAGTTCGTGTTAAGTTTTTTTTTCGAAACGATGTGTGTTGAAAAAAAAATTCTAAACCCCGCAGACAATTGAGGAGAAAATCATCGACGAGTAGCACCGGTAGCTCGGGATCTGGACGTACACCCCCGCAGACACCACGTCTTTTACCGTCCGCTCCACCCTCACCAGCAATGCCAAGGTCATCTAGTGTTGTTTCGGCTATTAGACCGAGAAGTGGACCAGCTGGATTTAACACTTACACAGGATCTGCGCCACCCTCACGGTATCCTAATTATTCTTCACATTATTCTTTCTATTCATTAATTTTATTTCAGCATTGATCGCCAGAAAAAACTATTTCTCTCAAACTATTTCGAGCACATGAATAAAATAATTTTACATTCGTCAGTTGAATTTTCAATTATGTTAATCCAATACGAATAATGATAATAGAAAAACTCAACACAATGTCGTGATATGGAATGATGAATTAAAAAAAAAAACTAGAATGCACTATTGTTGGCAGAGCGGTGTCGAGGGTGGATTTATCGGCGGCAGTTGCTTGTAGTAGCAGTAGCAGTAGCAGTATGAGTCTTAACACAGTAGGACGATCTGGAGCAGGAGGAAGTGGGTGGCGGGTGATGACGGGCTCGGCACCGGTCACCCCCAGGACAACACCACCAGCCTCACCCCAACACTGGCCACGTCGCACATCCCGTCAAACCCCCCAGCTACCAACTCAACCTGAATCAACATCCTCTCTCTCATAGCACCACACTTATCCTTATTATTTCTCATAAAATCACCCTCACACTCAATCTCAAATAATTTATTTCACTTTTTTAAACTTTAATCCTTCAATTCAACAGAGAATTTATCCAACGAATTTCTCGACGTGTTTATTCAATATTTTGTCGACAATCGTCATCAATTAACTATTAAATATTTATTTTTGTTTATTTACTCAGTAAAAAGAGGGACGGGGTAAGTGAGATAATTGATATAATGTAAATGGATCAATCGATTTTCAACGAAAGTGTAAAATTGGAAATACCTATCAATCGTCAAATGAATTTTACTCATTTGTTTATCTTCGTTTACCATTTCGCTACTGAATTATCGTAAAAATAATTCACAAATACCGAAGAGAAAAATAATCCGCTTTTCAATACACGACCGTCCAAATGATTGTTGGTTTATTGAAAGAGAGCAGTAGAAGTATTACCGCCAAGTTGTTACACCCGAGTCCTAGGAAATAAAACATTAAAGGGGTTTGTAGAAATTTTATAACTGTTGAAAAGAAAAACCTGCAAATACTGTACATACGATTAATTAATAAGTATCTCGCTGCATTATATTATTATTGCGCAATAGCACTCAGCACTGTGCGTTACCCGAAAGGAATAAATACATTTTGATTAATAGACAAAGTACTTGTAGCCAATACCTAGAGAAGAGGGGAATGCGGGGTAATACGGGCTTATTCAATTGCTGAATACTTAATTAAACAATTTATTTTTAAATGGAGAAAAAATTTGAGAATTAGGAATGAAACAGTTTTTAATGCGTGTCTATATTACCCCATCATCCCCTATATATTTTCTACTTTCTCGAGTACTGGGGGTGCACACGGGGAAAAATATTCAATAATAATTACTAACTAAAATTTACGTGGAATTTTTATTGAATATTTCTCACCGCGCATGAAATTTATCGGAACGAAAGAATTGAGTTACATATTTGCGGCACATTTAATCTCAAGCACTCGTAATTACCATCGATTATCATTTCGATTAATTGAATATGACCCGAGGTACTTGCGATCCCTCTGTAAGCCGTACTGTATAGAGCTCCTATTAATATAGAGGCATGAATCGATAGTAAATCGTGTCAAGCTTGAGGAATAGTTCGGCTCGAAACAGAATGTATTAATTGTAACAATGTTATTAACATATTTGAGTCACTCGATGTGCGGGCGTTGGTTTTCACGTAATGATCCTAGGGGAATTGTTGAATATAGTGATGTAGTATTTGATTAATTTTACCATGCGTTGAAAAATTATCGGGTGTTTTGTATTCGCGGAACTGGGAGTGGAGACGAGTGATTAAACATTAATTCGTTGATCTCTTTATTGGATTAGGGATTAGGATGTAATGAGTAATCAGAGGAGCATTAAGCTTATGTCGATGAGGAGACCGTCATCATCATTCATTCTTCGGCATTTATTTTCAACATTTAGAATCATTATAAACATCAGATGTTTTTATTTGAGGAACTCGTCAGTTTTAATTGTCGAGGATTGACTGATTGTTGTCGCCTCAAACAAATCCATCGAGTTTAATATTTTTTTGTGGAAATCGAAAGTGTTCAAAACGTTGGGATCACTCATTAAGAGGTCTTGAGGAAAAAAATAATTGTCACGCAAAAATAGAATGACAAATTCTATAAAATTGGTGGTAAAATTGTTAAAATCCCTCATTGGATATTTTTTATTTCACACCCAAGACCTCTTAACGTAAAACCACTGTGCAATATCATAAAGGCTGTGTATTGTAAGATCCTCAAACCTCAGTTGATCCAATTAAATTGGATCGTATCTGGTTTGAGACAATAGATTAATAAACTACGCGAAGTCGATTGAAGCAGATGTAATTAATATTTTTGATACATCTGAATGGTTCTGTGATGTGCAGTGATCATATCATATCATTCACTAGATCTTCATGTATGTACCAGTGCAAAAACTCTCACGACATATCAGATATCGATTTAAACGGATAAATTGAAATCATTACGAGTCAATAATTGGGACTGGAAACTCGAGAAAATAGTTAGGGAGATGGTGCCGCCTCGAGAGAGTATTTCAACAGTGTTATTTATTCGACAGGAACAATTGCTATTGTTATCAATTAATAATTAATATGCTGTGGTTTTTTGAGCCCTGCGTTGAGCAATTGCTTGTAGAAACGAGTCAATTGATTTTTTTTTCCGAATTGAAGTAACGAGATGCAGTGGTTTATTGACAGGCCGAGAGGAGAGATTAATATTTTTCAATGTCTCAGTGCATATTGAGAGACATAACAAACAATGTCATATTTTTCCATGATATCATGTGGGGGATTCGTTACAAATGTATCGTACATATTTTTTAAGCAATGAAACCATGTATCAAGCTTATGTTCTAACAATGAAAAAAAAAAACTGTTGTGGAAAATTGTTCCATTGTTCTGTTTGCATTTATGCTGGATCATGTATTTTCATAAATATGAGGAGATATTTAAATGCCTGGAAAGAATAAAAACTGTTTATTTCTCTTTCATCCATGTGCAGATTTTATTTTTACTCTGACCCGTTGAAAATGCTTTGAATTTTATGTACATGAACAATTACAATTATTTCAACTAACAGACGGAAAAATTCTTGATTGGAATGCATTAAAGAGTGAATTATCATTGAGTTGAAATAGTTTTTTTAATTATTTTGTTGAGCTCAAGGTTGTGCCAGTCCAGGGATATGTTGTCCAGGTGATTGTCGAAATCGATCAACTGCCGGTATCGCTCTTCCCTCAGGAGGGACTCGATGGCTCCAGCTATGGCTTCTCCATCATCGTAAGCAATGCTGGAATTATATTTTTATAGGAATCCTGCAAGATTATAATTTTTAACGATCCTAATTACTTACTCTGCTTTATCCTGGATCTTCCACACTCCGTCCTGGTACTGCGAGATTCGAAGGAGATTTGTGCCCATATTATGAGTGAACTCTCTGTTATCTACCTATTATCACAAAATCCCAATTACTCGAAATTAAAGACCGCTCAATTAAATATTTCCATTCAATTATGATTAACCGAATCACTTGTAAAAAGTAAATCTACAAAAATGATTACCACAGCCATCACTGCATTTCCAAAATTATCAGCAATTTTATCAGCTATCCTGTGCCCAGGTTTCTCCGTACTGAAATCATACAAATTCCTCAACAAAATCCATAAAAATCAAATTCTCTGAGAAATCTAAAGAAATAAAACAACATTTACCACATGTCGTTGAGAAGTTCATTAGCCAAATAATAGCCAGCGATGTCCATTCCATTCTCCATGGCAAATTGATCGACCTGATAAATAAATACTTTGAGGTTAGAAACGTGAACAAATAATACATACATAAAATAAACTGCATGCGGCAGGAATTATGAAGAGAACAATTAAATTCATTCACCAAACCCAACGCTATTTCTGACATGGGCGAGACATGGAGACACTGATGAAATAATGGAATAGCATCTTCTATATGTACATCACTGGATTTGCCCTCCCCCTTTTTATGTTTAGCCAGAAGTAATCCATTTATGGCGCAATGTGGATATTTAGCTGCGTGTAGAACAATTTTGCAATAAGCTTTGGGTGAAAACGATATTTTAGCCATTTTTGTTTAAAAACACTCAGTAATCCAGACTCGGGGGTATTTAACACGTCATATGGTGGACGTTAATGGGCACGAGCGAAGGGGAGGGGAGGAGGTTGCCAAGACAACCAGTCAGCTGATTTCCACATACAATTTCAGAATTCAGGGCCTTTAAATAGGCAAGACATGTTTTTGCATGTAATTTAGTTCAAGTTTTTATTATTCATTGGAAGAATTCCTCCAGTAATTACAATGGCTCGTGATTCTGATGCAGAATCCGACGTTGACATGAACGATATGACGAAAATGGTCGGGGATTTGAAAAATTTAGAGAGTGATTTATTCGCATCGACAAGAAATCCAAAAACGGGGGAAACTAGAAATCGAGTGAAAGATACTACGAAAAAAGTGGCATTCGAAGATTCTGATGATGACCTGGACGATCTCCTTAGCGAAGGAAAGGACTCAGTGCAAAATACGAAATTCCTTTCGAGTGATTTAAAGTCGAGCAAAGTCGCTGCTTTATTCAGGATCGGGACATCGGAGTCCAAAGGAGTCCCGATCAATGCTCCAACGTTACCAGAATCGATGGGTTCATTAAAACCTGTTCAGAAGGATCTTCCCCTGGAAAAACGTTCGTTGGTAGAGAAAACAAGTGGGAATGACCCACAGAAGGCATTAGAACCCTTCGAGACCTCCAGGAACGAAATTTCAACAATTAAAGTACCTGACCGGGTGAAAAAATCATTATTCATGGAAGATTTGATTGGCTTGAAGCCTCGGGCGAGTTCTCTCAAAGACGTATCTAAGAGTCCCCCTAAAAGAATCACCGAAACACCTGAAAAATCATCCGAATCAATGCCAAATCTCGTGGGGAAAGATCAATTGGAAAAATCAGGCTCCAGTGGATTTACTCTAACTGCTTCCAGCTCCAGAGAGCCTAGAAGAGGTCGAGGCAAATCCACTGCTCTTAATGATCCTCTCGGATTCTGGGCATCCTCTGCACTCCAGGAGCCACAAATTCCAGATCAAAAATCAGAAGTACTAGAGAGAAAATCTCAGAATTCTGAGCCTCCGGACGACTTACCAGAGTGGCTGGGTGGTACCAGGAAAACCGATAAATCCGAAGTAAAAGCCCAGGACTTACCAGCAGCAGTGAAAATTCCTCAACAAGGTCTCATAGCTCAATCGGAGATCAAAACACTTCCCCATCCTGAAGTCTCTCAATTAATTGAAGTGCAATTGGAGCAACAGGCAGCACTAATTACCCTCCAGCAACAGGAGCACGAGCTTCGAGCTGCCACAGTTTTGTCTCAACAATCTGAACACTTGCACAGTGTAATCAGTCGACAGCAGAATCAGTTGAACGAGCAGGAGAAGATGTTTAATATCCTGGTGAAGAAACAGGCGGACAGACAGGCGGCACTGGATATGGAAATTAAAATGCAGCAAGCGAAAATCGATCACTACATTCAGGTGATCAATATTAGGCCCTTCTCCTAAATTTCTATTCACTTCAAATGCAAAATTATTTAATCCCATATTTGCCCATTTGTGGGATTCATTACAAATCATTCATCTGTAAAATTAATTCATTTACTCAGGCACTCGCAAAGTCGCCGGTGGATTCATTACCAACTTTTCAATCAGAATACCAAGAATTTGGTGTAACAGAAAAAAATAAATTGAGAGAAGATGCTGCCATGGAGTCGGATGGTTTAATAAATAAATTAGAGATTGACAAGCAGAATGTGGAAAATATCGTCATGGTATTAAAGGAGAAACATGAGAGGGAAATTAAAATTCTCGAGGATTCACACGAGTAATCAATGCATTAACTCATATCTGGGTATCATACATCAATAATTTATTGGTTTTTATGGTTGTTATGGTTTTGGTTGCAGAACACAGATGCATTTCATGCGCTCGTCAATGGAGAGGCTCGAGACAAAATTGCGAGAAGATACTGAAACATTGGAGAAATATTATGAAAATAAAATAGAAAAAATAGGAGATGAGAAGAATCAGATGGAGGAATTACTGAGAGAGCAGATTCGTGATCTCAAGGCAATTCACTACTAAATTAATCGATCATAAATATTACACTCTTTGATAGAAGCAATTGTCGAATAATTAATGTGATTCAATGATTTATTTTTTTTTTTTCAGGAAGAACAGAAAGAAATCATTAACGAAATGCATGCAAGACACAAAGACCAAATAGCTCTACTCCAGAAGGAGCATTCAGAGACAATAGAAAATATATCTCGTGCCAAACAGTTGGAGCGACAAGCTGTCGACTTTATGGAATCCAACAGAACTAATCTAGAAAAAATACTGAATAATTCCAAAGAGATATTCGATAATTTTCAGAACATTTCAGATCAAGTGAGCTCCAAAGAGACTGATCTCATCACTAAAAAAGAGCGGGATTTAATAAATCAAGAAGAACAATTACGAGGTGATCAACAGATAAATAAACTAGTGGATGTTAAATTCATTAGATTATTAATTTTGAGTTAATTTTCTACAGTACTCAGAGAACAACTGAATTCTCAGCAAGAGTTATTGGAGAACGAGAGGAAGGAATTAATGATTGCAACCCATAATTTGAAGTCTGAAACTAGCCAGTTATCTCTTCAGATCCAAAAAAATACTGAATTGTATAATGACACTGAAACGAGATTGAGGATGAAGGAGCAGGCGCTTATTAAGGAAAGGGAGTGGTTTCAGGAGCAAAATAAATGGGAACGAGATCATCTCCAGGTGGAAATTTACAAAAATAAATTATTCATAGGGTTAAACTCTGGAAAGAATGATAAAAATTGCATACATTTTAAAAATCACATATGCACACATTTTATAAATGAATATATTAATGACACAAGTATTCTTTTAAATATCTTTAGTATTTGAAAGAAACTTGGATAACAGAGCAGAAGAGACAAATGCAGCAATTGGCAGCTGAGAGGGAAGCAGCAGCTGCTGAAAAAGCTAGGCTCGAAGTTTTAACTTATCTCAAAGGAAATTCCGACGATGTTACGAGATCAGAAGTAATTTCTCACATTCAGTGCCAATTTTTCATCTTTTGATTTATTTATATTTTTGGTTGATAGCTAGAGGCAGCTATTAAAGCAGCACATGAAGCTACTCATTCAGCGAATCTCGAAAGAAAAAAATGGCAAGAGCGGATTAAAGCCTACGAGGCTGATCGGGAGAGGATTTTAGTTAAGGAAAGACATTTAACAGAGAAAGCTAAAGAATTGGAAGATCTTACTCAGGTGAATTTTTAAAATATTTCAGATGTTTTTCTGTACAACTATTGGCATAAAATAACAGATTGTTATTCATTTTTCTCATCCAGTCGGCGGTATTAAAACGTGAAGAAGGCATGAGAGCCCTGAGAGAAGCCCAACGACTAGAAAAACAACATAATGATCGCACGAGGCAGTTAGAGATGCAATTGGAATTATTGGCTCAACGAGAGAATAAAATAGCGACTGAAAAACTTTCTTTAGCGAGGTAAAAATATGAAAAAATTTAACATATGTTTCAAATCAATGAGAAATCTTTTTATTCTAAAGGGAAAAATTGACAGTGAAAATTCACCAAGAGAAACCAGAAAAAGACTTGACTAATAACTCATTCCACAGTCAAAAGTACCAGCCTTATTACATGTCCCAAATGCAGACACATTTTCGGGTAATATTCTCAATAAATATATCTACAAAGCATAAATTAAACTACCTTAATGAAGATAACGAGTACTAATGATTTTCTTAATGCTCTAGGACGTCGTGGACCCTCAACTTTTACTTCTCAAATTAAATCTAGACAATAAACTAGACACATCGAATCAATTGATAAGTGATATGCAGACGCTAGGCTAATAAAATAATTTTTTATATTAATTGAATACGAATATCAGTCTAGAGTAATGTAAGGGACGTATCGAACTGTTGTTCCTCTTCTGAAACAGATACATTTATGTAAACTATCTAATCTAGTCACTGCCAGTAGTTGATTTGTGTAATGAGAGACGAAAATACTTCTGATTTATACGTTTGATTTTAATTACGCACTTGATTAACCTAGCAGATCGAGAAAATGGAAATTTCATTTGATCTGATGTTTGTTTACACTCTATATAATCGACAGCCAGAAGTATTTCCTCTCTTCCGTCGAAATTCTACATATATTATCAATTACCTCGACCATTCCCCGAGGTGATATACCCAGAGAGGACAGGAATGCTTTCTATTACAGTTTGTACTGCTGCCACTTTGTTATTCACTTTTACAACTTCCTTCTTCGAATTCTCATTCGAATTTTGCTGTGAATAATTTATGGAGAGAATTAT
>NW_011887763.1:441818-451839 GCF_000806365.1 Fopius arisanus | reverse complement strand
TAAATTCATTAGTGGTATATATTCAATACATTGAATAATTTTTTCCATTAAAATTCCACAAGATGTGGCTTCCCCCTTCCGCTCGTTCTACAGTCGGCTAAATTTTAGTCGAACACCCCAGCATTGCATGTTGCGCCCTCCCTCTCTTGGGGTGCAGTACTACGATGCCGCTGGGGTCACTTAAACCCCCAAAATTGAGCGTCTACTTTAGTCAATCCTCTTTGGGTGAGCCGAAGGATGCGTTCTCATGTGAATATTCATGACGGCGGGGTACGCGTATTTGACTTGATTTGAGTCGATTTTTTTCTTCCTGGCCTTTGTTAAGGGTTAATTTCCCTTGGTTGAATAAAAAAAACACAGAATCGAAAATAGAGGTAGGGATTAGAGTGGTTTGTCGATTGAAGTCCCCGAAAGGCTCAAGACTCTTGACAGCTTGACAGTTGCAGATTCTAAGATTACAAGTCACTGACACAAGCATATAGTGCTCTCTCGACGAAATTGTACTTGTCAAGTACCATGAGTTGTGAACGAAGGGGAGAATAGATTCAAGTAACAATCCTTGAGAGTGGGAGATTGCCAGTGACATCAACCCTTGACAGACTCTTCAAGTTCTCTCGACTCTACACTCTACGTACCCTCTGACGATTTCTTCGTATATAGTCTGTAAAATTTCAATTGTCGCTGCTTGCTTCCCAGAACTCCGAATTGCCGAACAGTGATGCTAATGCTCACGAAGAAGTCACTATAACACCGTAAACTCACGAATCCACTGGGTTTACCTCTCAACAATTCGCTAATTGATAGTCATGCTCGTCTCGATGAGAAAATCCTAGAGGAGATTTTCAATTATCTAAATTTCCCGCACCTTGTGTTCCATTGTTTAACATCAATCGATCGTTATTGCAATTGTGATTGTTCCTGCCAAGTGATTATTCGTCGAGATGAGTGGAACAATAATTGAAAATTTAAGCGGTAAAAAACTCTCGGTGCTCGTTGTGCTCCTCATAATCGCCCAAATAACGTGTTTTCTAATTGGGGGACTCGTTGGTGAGTAAGAATTTTTTTATTGCTCGAATGTCCGGTACATTAATATTTTTTCAGCTCCAAAACCAGCGACCAATCAGAATATCCTGGGGACACCTTGCAAAGATTCTAGAGTCAATGGATCGAGTCCGGATACGTCGAAATGGTATTATTCACGAGGAATTGGCGCTTGCAAACCTGAGGATATGCATCAGTTCGATGTTGACAGTCAGTACAAGGCCTTTCAAGTTGTCTACACGTTTCAAGTGAGATAAACTGTCATAAATAAGGAATCCAATTCAATACGATATACAATTCTTATCATACACATTGGTAATGTTTTATTTCATGAAGATGCCTCTACCGAGAAACAACATGATCCTGGACTACTCGAGATGGCAGCAGAATTTAATTGGAGTTCTGCAAGTGGAGAGCATTTATCACGATGAAATTCATTTAGCCTCAAAGATTCCGATGGTGTTGGATGCACGATTGGCATACAGGAACAAAGGAGACCCTGACGACGCCTGGAAGCTGTACGCAATCTCAAGAATCGAGAGATACCTTGAGTGCTCAATCGCCGACGAAATTGAACACTACAACTACAACTGTGGAATGATTCCACTGTTCGAGTTGGGCTCACTCTACCACGACTACTATCTCCTCAATATTCGTTTGCCCATGGAAAAAGCAGTGAACGAGGGCCTGGGACATATAACGGATTTGTCCTTGACAGTTATCAATCAGAACGGTGGCTTTACCAAAGTCTGGGTCAGTCTCAAGACAATCTTCTTTCCAATCGTCATTTGTTTCATGACATGGTACTGGAGACGAGTAAATTCAATGTCACGACCACCAGCTCTCCTGGAGTACATGCTCCTGGCGCTGGGCTCTGCTCTCACCTTCTTAAATCTACCCCTCGAGTACTTGACTCTCTCCTACGACATGCCATTCATGCTTTTACTCAGTGATATCAGACAGGGAGTTTTTTATGCTGTTCTACTCTCATTCTGGCTTGTCTTTGCTGGTGAACATCTCATGATTCAGGATGGCGATCAAAAGAATGGACTTAAATGCTACTGGCGACACTTAAGTGCTGTCGTCGTTGGGTGCCTGTCTCTCTTCGTGTTTGACATGTGTGAGCGTGGCGTACAGTTGAGAAATCCATTTTTCTCCATTTGGGTGACAAATATCGGCGCCAAGCTTGCATTATCCTTCATCATTCTCGCTGGAATATCCGCTGGACTGTACCTATTATTTCTCGCCTATATGATTCTCAAGGTCTTCAGGAACATCAACGTGAAACGATGTGCTCTTCCCAGCATGAGCTCGGCGAGACGTCTCCATTATGAAGGTGTAATCTATCGATTTAAATTTCTCATGATTGCAACATTGTTGTGTGCATCTCTGACTGTCGTTGGATTTATCCTGGGACAAGTAGCAGAGGGACAGTGGAAATGGGACGAGGAACTGGAGATAGAGACGACTTCTGCATTTTTTACTGGTGTTTATGGCATGTGGAATATTTATATTCTGGCTTTACTCTGTCTTTATGCACCGTCGCATAAAAAATGGCCTGTTGAACCCACCGATCAGGGACTCAGTGAGGAAATTGAATTTGCTAGATCGTCCAGTGAACCCAATGAGATGCTGTCGCTCACTGCATTTGCCAGAAAAACGGCCACCGAATAAATTAAATTTATTCATTCACTTATTTTCTCTCTTTTCAGTATCTTGACAATGGCGGAGTGTAAATCTTCATTCTGTTAATTACCAGCTGATGAAAATTTTGCATTAAACTTCAGATATTTGTACTCGCCATGAGCAATCAAATAGTCTTCTGAAATGATGAAGTGATTGTCATTTCAGCCCTCATTACTCGTAAGTTCAAAAGAGGTGATATATTACAGTAAGTTTTATTTATCTTATCGGAGTATCATTGCAACGCACAAATATGCAGGATCTTGGGGATAATTTCCCCGTATTTTAGGAGTTATAATGGTATGATTTTACGGACCAATAGGACTTCCTCGATGTGTGTGAAAATATTTAGGGTCATGTATTCATTAGAAGAAAATATTGAATTGATATTCTTCCATGTAAAATTTGTGACTGCTTTAGATTCATATTTTATGAGATACGAAATTTACTGACATTATTGTTAGTGCCGAGTATATTGCCATTCGTAGAAGACGCAGCTCCACAATATTCCGGATAAGTCATCATGTTTAGATAAAAGTGCTTGTCACGAAAGTAGAATAGTGCAATTACTATTTTTTATTTTTCGTTCTAGGTACTCGATTGAAATCGATATTGATGTTTCTATTATGTTGAAACGTTCATTGCAAGTATTTATGCAGACACCGACTTGTATTATTTTTTATAAAGTTTTCTCATGGTTTTTTGTCAGAAGTGTAAGGAAATAAATGACTGATTTTTTCACTTTTACGAGAGTTTTTCATGCGTTTCTTCCCCCAGCTCAAATTCACTGACCGATTACAATAATAACCCATTTGAATAAATAAATATTCCAGAAAAAATTATAAAACTTTTGATTTATTCTCTATAATTATGCAAGTAAACAAGCATTTTCTCAATTAAAAATATTCATCATTATTGCATCGGGGTTTGAAAATACTCTGCGGTAAGGGCCCTGTCTCATTTTCCTTCGACACAACAAAGGAATTACTCGTGACTCCATCCAGGAATCGGAAGAGATGGAAGCCAACCCCGTCCTGCAACCCCTGCCACTTGATCAAGCTGCTGACTCTCCTCAGGACTCAACTTCAGAATTGTATTGAGCACTGGAATAAGTCGACTCTTCTCATCCCCATTTTTCAAAGTGACAAATTTCATGATGACATTCTTGAGATATTCAAAATTGTTGGCATGATGCTCCCTCTCGACGCTTCTCTGTTGCCTCCGGATATCTTCCTTGAGCATCTGATTCATCTGATTGAGTTTAGCTACATCCCTCTCAGCATCTGCAAGTAATGCTGTGAGATGTTTGACTCGTCTCTCTGATAGTTCTAACTCCTGGCGATCGACTTTCAAAGGGAGTGCAGGACCACTGGATCTGGGAATATCATCGGACGAATTGAGAAGCTCCTCCAGAGGCATCAGAGAAGGTCTCCTCTGCTTCTCGGTGGACGAGCCACCGATTGTATACGACTCTACACTCTCAGAGCCCTCGCCATCCTCTCTCTCCAACAGGTACATATCATTCCTAGATGAATTCTCAGGATCACTTCTGAATTCTGAGTTTCTCTCTATTCTGGATAACTTCATGAGGTCAGAACGGAGTTTCTCCACCTCCAGATGATGTCTATCCTCCAGAGTGGAGATTTGTGTCTCGTAATGTCTCTTCAACCCCTCCTCTTTGTCCTCGAATTCCTCTTTAATCCTATCGACAACAGCCAGTTGCATTCTGTACTGTTCCCTCAGGGTGGAGTGATCCTGGCTGAGTCCTGAAAGTTTTTTCCCCAATTCCCTAGCGCTGTCTCTCACCGAGTCCCTCTCTTCCCTCACCAAACTCAAATCAGTGCTCAGTGACTTGATCTCGCCACCCCTCACCTCCAATTTCTCCTGCAACTGAGACAATTGACTCCTCAGGTGATTCAATTCTCCTTCGATCTCGCTGATACTCCGACCATTCAATCCAGACTCTTTGCTCTGACTCTGTTTATTTCTCAGAACACTCTGTGCACGTCTCTTATATCCCTCGAACTCACCCCTCAAGGCCTCGATGTCACTCTTCGAGTACTCGAGGTTCTCATTTAATCTCGTAATTTCGCACCTGAGAATCTCCACCTCTTGCACGTGATTTTTACCCTGAATTTCCATCTCTGAGACAAGTCGGCTCTTCTCTGCTGTGAAGACTGCTGATTCCTTTGATAATTTATCAGAGCTCAGCTTCACGATCTCCATTGCCTCCAGGAGACTCTCTTTCTCTTTCGTCATCTGGACAATTTCTTGCCTCAAATCGCACAATTCTGACTTCAAACTTTCGTTTTTATCGCTCAGGGTTGTCATTTGATTCGTTTTAGAGAAACACGAGGATCTCAATTCTGAGAGTTGATCTTCCAGAGTAACCAGAAGCTGGCGTTGTTCGTCTATTGTAAATTCCAGGGTCTTCGATCTTTCTGACTCGTCAATTAATTTCGATTTCAGGTCCTCGATGCTTTTCTGTGAACAGCAATTTCTTTATTCAGAATTTTCATTTGAAATTCATTTTTGTCAAATTATTTCGTTTACGCTCACCTCGTAATTATCCACCTCCAAGGACAGAACATTATTACTAGCTCGTTCTTGCTTCGCTGTTTCCAACAATCCCTTCGTTGTCTTATGAGCCTGAATTTCCGACTCTAATTGATTCTTAATGTCCTCGTAATCGCTCTCCCTCTGCTCCCTGATCATCACCTCCGCCCTCTTCTCATCCTCCAATTTCTTAATTGAGCTCTGATTTTTCTTGAAGATCGTCTTCAGCTCGGCCAACTCCCTCGTGCGATTATCCAGATCTGAATTGGTCTGTGCGACGATCTCCTTCTGATCGTAATGAGATTGCTTCAAGGTTGTATTCTCCAGGACCAAGGTCTCCAGATTTTTCGTTATCTTCTTGTTATCGGTCCTCTGCTCCTCCAGGGCGTCTTGGAGCCGATCATATTCCAGCTGAATAGTCTGCAACTTCTTGGCATTATCCGATATCTGCGAGATTTTCCTCTGTATCTCATCTTTCTCAGCAAGAGCTTTAAGCTTTTCGACTTCTGACGCTTTCAATTCCTCCGACAGATCATTCACTTTTTTCTTCAGCTTCACAGCAAATCCTTTCAGCTTATTGTACCGCTCCTCAAGGTCCTCTTTATTGGAATCTTTATTTCCTTTTGCAAAACCATCAGGAACGGAATTATTATCACTGTTTTTTTCAGTCTCCATTTCTCGTATCAGTAAAATAAATCAATCAGAATAATTCTGAATTTAACAGAAATTGTTGAAGTGATGGATCGTTCACGTGGCAATTTAGCATTATTCAAGAACCACTTGATGCAGCAATTGTTTATCGTTATTGTTCATCGTTTTTTAGTCATCACTGGGGAATTGGAGAATCAGCTGACACTTGAGGCGTAATCGGCAGTTGGTAGAGCAGATCCAGTGACAACCTTTCCTCCGTGATCCACATATTATTACATATCACGCATATTGCGTCAATCTCGGTGTTATTATCATCATCGGTGGGTGAAGGAAAGAGGGAAAAATATAAATAAAAATGAGAGATGTTGCGAGGTGAACAGCTGGTAGGCAGGAACTCGTCGGGGCCAATCAGAGGAACGGATCTGGCGCTGTTGCCATTTGCCATTCGATCATTTCAAAACGAGAGGTCATTATTATTTAACTGTTACGAAAAATAAAATTGCAAGAAGAATTCAGGAACGTTCCCATTCAAAATGGCAATTGTTTGTCATTTATTTTCAGGTGTAAATATGAAATTGAGCGAATGAGGTACAGAAAATAATTAATTAATAAGTCTGGAATATTCTGAATTTTCTCCTGAAAATTTTATATGAATCTATGGAAAGGAATCGTCTCAGGAAAAATCCGTTAATTCCGTAAACTCAATTTGTTTCATTTGTTACAAATTTAAGTAAACAGGAACTTTTAAAATAATTTTAACGTCAAATCTGGTGGAATTCCTGAGGGGATACGTCAGGCTTAATATAAAATATGTGAAAATACAGTTGAGAAATATGTAAGTGTGCTAATCAGTCATTGATAATTTTCAATAGCAGTCATAAAATTCTTTATTTACTGTTATTTTAGTTAACACGCACGACTCTGCGATTACAACGGAGTGACGAGTTTTATTTGTATATTCCATAACCGATGAATTTATCTCTCCATATTGAATCTGCTTTGTTGTGGAAGAAAAATGTCGTAAATAACTGGGAAAAGATATTCATTAAAAAATAGAAATTATTCAAAATTTCGAGCGCAGATTCGTAGAGAAATTGATACGTGAGAAGTCATTAGGAATTTGTTACGATAATTGACGTTTTCACCTGCAATTACATGTGCACGAGCTCATGTACTTTCGAGTTAATTCACCTCTCGTGTTGAGACTCCATAAAATGTATGATAAAATCTCAAAATCAATATTGATCTAATGCTGAAGAAAAATTCACAAATTAAATCAACCGAAAAAACAGGAGATAATAAAAAAATCGAATGAAGGAATGATGAAAATGAAAAATAAAAACGAAAATTAAATTCCATTCCACTATTTCCAAAAGCCTTCAAAATTCCCCCCGACCCCTTCGGTAAAATCGGCAACCCCGCGACCGTCATCCCCCCTTTCAAATAAAATCACTATGGAAACGGAACGACCGGGACGTGAAATTCTGCACCAGAAAATCCAATCCCCAATTCCCCTGCGTTCCTCAAATTCATTGCAAACGGTTTGTCAGCTGTTCAGTTCAATATGGAAATGGAATAATAGGATAGTCTGGCAGTGCCGTCAGTTCCGTGGAATAGTGACCATATACTCACCTCCCCCCACTGACAAAACCATTGCAAAATATTATTTTTCAGAAGCCCATATAAACCACACAATCCCAGCCCAAGTCCCATGATAAAAATCCAAAAAAAACTCAAGAGTGAACAAATTATATGCAAAATCTAGCGCGCAACGTGGATGTATTGACGCAAGGACTTAAATACAGTATATCTGGACTCATGAACCTCGCAAATCGAACAACTGAACCTCAGAGTGGTGCTTATTTCGTAAACTTCAATCAGGACTGCACGTATGTACATTCTCATTACAATAACAACCAATTCCACTCCTTAATTTCACGGAAAAAGCCACAACGTCAAACATTTGGGGGTCAGAAGCTCTCGATGTCATTGTCTTTGTTGTCAAGGATTGCACGAATCACTGCGAAGTTCATTCCCTTCTATTTAACCCATTTTCGTTATCCATTATTCTTCCTTTGTACCTTAACTCCTTAATCCCCCTGATCAATTAAAGCCATTACTTTCCATTTTTTTAATTAATTCGTTTTATTCGTTTTATTCGTTTTATTTGTTTTACTCCATTTCTGGGTGTTTTTCGTTGTGTCTCTTTTTTTTGTGGACGAACCCATTGATGACTTCGGAGTTCATTGGATAATGTCGCGGTTTTTGGTGTTGACGGACTGTTGGGGATGTTTTAATTGGGGATTCGTTGGGGTTTTATATATATTTTTTAATTATCTGAGTGGAAAATGATGTTGGCGTCACCCTCACTTGCAATGCGCGTCGCATCTCGCGCAACTGGTATACAATATATATTTCTCTCTTTGTTGCTCTAGGTTTGCTTATGTTTTCGTATTGTGCGTCATTCTACCTATTTCCTACCTATTTGTCCTCGTTATTTTGATGATCACTTGGTTTTCAGGGATTAATTAGGTATCGGGGGAATGGAGAGGGGATCTGTTGTGGACTTTCTAATGACCTTTTTATTCGGTTTTTTTTTTCTATGGGTTGAGGAGATTATGAGTGATTGCGTTTATGTTTTTACGCGTCTCTTTGGATCTTATGTAGTGCGATTGCCTCATGAGTCCTTGTCCAATCCCTCCAATCTGTGTCGCCGATCGTTTCTGTCCTCCAATTAATAATAATAATTTTTTTTTAAGGGTAAAGTGGAGTTCTGGGGGTCCATTGAGTCGTGTTTTTCATTTTTTATCGTCCTCAATGGGGAATAACTCGAAATTGGCAGAGTGAAATTTGATCATCTTTTTTTCATTTTGAAAAACCATTTTTAACCTTTGGAATGAAAAAAAAATCGTTTGATTTATTAATACTGATTTTATGTTATTGATGGTTGAAGACGGCGGACCATCTTTGTCGTGTCTCCCTTATGTCAGAGTTTACTGAATCTTTTGGGGGGTTTCGGGGGGTGAACTTCAGGGAGGACAAAAGAATAGGGAGTTGAATATCCACTAGGTCTTTGACCTTGTACGTCACTCTCATTTGAAGAATAGTTTAAATGGCGAAGAAGTGAAGGGAGATAAAACAGTCTCTATGAGATATCGATTCATCTCGAAAAATATCGATTTACGGGGAAAATGTTGAAGGACTTTTTAGTCGACGATTATATTTCCGAGAAAAACGGTCTTTTAACATTTTTTCGTAAAATCAATAGTTTTCCAAATAAATCAGTAATTAAGAGCAATAATCAATTCGATTCATTCTATTTAAATCCTTCATTGTTAAAATAGTTTTATTTTATTATTAATAAAATCGTTTATCGGATTTGTGATATCTTTCTCGTAATATTTGATCTCACGAATATATTCTACTGCCATTTAAACAGAGAATGGGAGTACTGTTCAGATAATGCGTGGGATTTATCCAAAAATGGACAAAGGTCGGGGTCAATGTAACTGAGTTATTTTTTTTCTGTTATATTTTGATTTTTTGGGGGTTTCAGATCGTTGGCCGTTGGATCAAAGTCCGGTTACAAGCTATTTTCACTCAATTCGGTTGACTATTTGGAGAAAATATTTGAAAATGGTGAGTTATTGGCTCTTGATTTTTTATTGCAAAAATACATTCATTTGGGGAGCTCAAGATTTTGGTTTTTGACGTGAAAAATTGATGTGCAGATTCCGAAGACATCTTCATCGTCGAGAGACTCTTCAGCAGCAGTCTTATGGCGGTTGTTAATTACTCATCCCCGAGGAAACTTAAAGTTTGTCATTTCAGGAAGGGAACGGAGATTTGCAACTACAGTTACTCAAACACTATTTTGGCTGTGAAACTTAATAGAGCGGTAATTTTATTGAATATTATTATTAATGCGGTGTTATCTTTGTAAATATGGATGTGGCACCATCCGAGGGTGATGAGAATTATCTCAATGGTAAATATTAATTTTCTTCGTGATTAACTCTGACTTTAATTCCCTAACGAGATGGGAAAATTAAATGCGTCGAAATAAAAAATTCTCTCGAGAATTTGATCG
>NW_011887763.1:380557-439983 GCF_000806365.1 Fopius arisanus | reverse complement strand
GATCGACCGTTTAATGATTCCAAATTTAATGAATGTCCAATGAAAAATAGATTAGATGGAAAACAGGATGAAGTTGATTGTGCCAGTGTATCTACATTAGGTGATACAACAGCTGTGACACCTGCAGCCCCCATAGTACAAAATCCAGGTAATAAAAATCATTATAAATTCATTCCCTACAATGACATTTTAGATTTGTGTCGCATGATCAAATGAGAATCAATAAAAGCCTGTCATCAAACAAAAATTTTGGCAACACCCAATAAGCCAATGGTAAGTGCAATTAATGACGAATCATATATTTTTCACATTTTTCACAATGACCTTGTGGACCTAGTTAAATTTAAAAATTAAATGAGTGTTTCTCGTTTGTTTTCCTTTGTTCATAAGTTTCCAGATTGAAAACAAAAGAAAAACCGATGCATTCTGTCACGTTCTCTCGTGACTGCTTAAAAGTTATGCTAACGACTCATGTGGGGAATTGACTGCGCGATTAATTGCACTCCTCATTGGGAAAAGGAGCGATACAATTAATAATGTATTGATTCCTTGTGTTAATGCCACACACGCACACAAGCGAGAGAAACTGATACTTTTGAAAAATGTTCATTTCTCTTGAGAAATTCTGGGATATTTCCATCGTATCAGTAGCTCGCTAGATAATTCCTCCGAATTTAAGATGATAAAGATAATATTTACATTATGAAGCGGAAAAGTAACTGTAATGCATGATAAATCTCCTTTATGAATTTGTTTGCCATTTGTGGGAATAATTGCCCTCACGTACGGATATTTTACCTCTACACCTTTACGAATTGTATCAGCATCTATCGAATTTAGTTTATACGTTACTTGCCGCCAGAAATAATGAGTTGATTAATTGTGTTATTTTTTTGTTATAATTTGGTGATTCGATTGAGGTAGATAAATCGAAGCCGATTTTTTCATATTGGAGAGAAAAAATTGGAGAGAGTTTAGTTGCTTGTTCCTATCGACTTGTACGAATTAGGAGTTGAGTGGAAAATTGTAACGAGTCAAAGTATTTGTTAATTGCTCATTCAAATCTGAATGAGCAATTAATCAAAAAACGTGGACCTAATACTTTCGTGTCTGTCCATTTATCTTGAGAACGATCGGTCTCAGCTGAAAAAGTCAGAAGATCTTTTATGCGAATAGTAGAATCCCCCACAAAAATTTCCTTTGATATTTTCTTCTAGCACCCCTTCCCTCCGAGATACTCAGAAGTTACCAAAATAAATAAACTCGTTACAGATTTCCACTCAGGAAAAAGTCCAACAATTTATCCATTACCCATGTGGGTGCGTGTGTGCGCTCTTCTGATCTTTCATTAAATTGTTTATTAAGTTGTTTAAGAATATCAGACAAAATCACTTGCTACATTCTTTCGCTTCTTAACCCCCGCAATGAGACTGACTGAAGAAAAATAAAATAAACAATCTCTGTCGTGGGGCAGTGGGAGCCGGAGAGCTTTCTCTTCATTAGTTTATGACCTCAACTTTTGATGTGATTTTTTATTTTTTCTTTTTATTATCCGCTGAAGCCTGCATAAATAGCTACGCGGGTGCGTTGCGCGGCCGCTCGCCAGACTCCATGTCAGGTACTGGTATGTCCACTATTCAAATTCACCCCCGTATTCGCTCTCATCTCTGAAAATTAATTAAACAAATAATTCGACCCATTCGTTGATGATGTTCTGCACTCTTTCCGCCTAAGTTCACGTGTTTTTTCATTTTCCTGGCAAACCCACGATGCACTGAGCGGAAAATTTAATAAAATTTCCAATCCGTCAAACAATTTGTCAGAAAATTTAAACAACCGGTAATTTTGGGTGAAAGGACAGAAAATCATTGATCCAATGGACAAATTACCGAGTTCTCCATTTTTGTTTTTTAACTTGACACATGGGAAAAATCAATAGAAAATACTAGATTTATTTTTCAATTCAGTGGAGATTGAAATTATATTGACTGCAGGAAGATGTCGATAGATTTCGATTTTTACCTGTGAGTTCTCTCATGGAAAAATATATTGGCTTTTTCCTCTGAATTTTAACAGAAAGCTCAATAGATTTTTCTGCTGATTTGAAAAAACTTGTGATCAGATTTCATTCCATTCTCGTCGAGTTCCTGTGAATTGACGGATTTGGATTTTGATTTATTTATTAACATTTAACCGCACACACACGCGCGATTTTTAGGGCAGATTGTTTGGTATCAGTTGAGGATCTGCAGGAAGATTAGTTGGTCGGCTTCCAGGGGAGGAGCACAATGATTTTTTATTTTTTTAATTGTTGTCATTATATTTTAATTTCAGTAGCGGGTGGTGAGATATTCTGACGTGCGAGTTTACGTATAAAGTTAAATGCGACTGGGTTTGGGATTTTCATGCACGACCGACACTCGCATGCACTCTTTCCAGTTGTTTATTAATTTTCTCGTTATTTGTTTTGTATTTTTTGTTATTAACATCATTAATTTTTCTTTGAGTTATCGATGAAGTGACTGGGGAATTTTTGAAAATTCGTTCAATCTTGAGAGGAAAAACTATCCAAACGAAAATATATTAATAGATAAATCCTCCATTTTTTCATAACATTTATTCAATAATAATCATAATAATTGAATAATTTTTCAAATTATTTTAACACTTGGAAATTCGATATTTGATATTTGATGGTATCCCCAGAATCTTTATACTAGGACTCTGATTTTTTGACTCCATAAAAAATAACAATTACTTTATTTTCATAATTTTCCACTGACACCTCGATATACGCTAATCGAGATTATTTGGCGGTGATGAGGGAACTCTCTGCGAAATAAAAATAAAACAAAAAACCTTCGTGTGGCATGTATGTACGTAGCATGACGCTAGTAATTGTACTTGTCTTGTAGATTCATCGTAACTATTGCCTCCACTAGTTGAAAAATAATCCAATCCCCGTTGCACTTTGATTGCACAATTATCTCTCAATTCCATCAATTTTAAGAGATAATTCTGTAATCACCGGTGGTTACGCACAACCCCTTCTTAATTATTTAATTCCCCTTCCCCCTTTTACCCTCCACCCTAAATAATGATTCTGAACATTCGAAAACGATCACTCAGGAAAATAAAAGTCACAAATCTGTACAGAAATTATAAACCAGAATGATTGTATTTCACCGAGGATCGTTTATCGTTACATATCTCGTGAATGAACGAAGATTGAGAAATTTTCATATTTTTATTTTCTGTAGAGTGATATCCGTTCTACAAAAAACATTAATATACAAATTTTTCTATCTCTCTTTATTTAGAAAATATTCGTCGGTAATTGGGATGAATTAAAATGCAATTATGCTAGTTTTGAAATTGACAGGAGAAATAAAAATCGTCTCATGCTCACACCAGTTTCTCCTCGTTAGAAATTTTGTGCCTAAAAATCACTGATTGTCCCATAATTAATCATGATAATGACTTCTAGAGTCGGAAAAATACCACGAGATGATAGCAGCTACGGAGAGTCCACCGAAGGGAGGCGGGACCTTCCGACTGGACGATGACACCGAATTTCCACCAGTGACACAAAGATTAACAGATTGAACAAATCAACTTCGATAATCTCGAAACATATCAGGCAATGCGAGAATTGGAAAATGAGTGGAATATAGATGATATGCTGAAAAAAGTCAAGAGATACAGAGAAAAAAATCAGTAGCAAAAAAAGTAAAAGATAATTGAACCTGACCAATAATTAACATTATTTCCAAATCTAAGGAGGATACCATTGTTTTCATAGGAATCTTTTTTGCAGCTCTCATTAAGTTCTACAAAAGAGGTCCCAATGAGAATTCCACTATCTCTCTTCAAACTCGAGTTATTCCTCGAACTATTAAGTATCACCTAAATCCACTCGTTATCCTTTACATTTTTTGGCTGCTGAATTGAAGTGGTCGATTGAAATGAACGCCCATTCGAAATCACTGGGGGTAATTGTCCCTTCCGGTTCTATCGACAACGTTTTTTCGGTAATTAACGTTGCGCCTAATGAGGGACTGATTGAAAAATGCAAAAAAAAATGAATAAAAACCAGAGAAACGACAAAAAAAATTGATAAGAGAATTAACTCAGACGTTTGTTGTGTATTTAATTAAAAATATTTAGATGATTTATCATTGGTAATCCGTGGGGTGACGATCGGTGCCAATTTGTTCGCAGATCCACGTGGGTTCGATGATAATTAGCAACAACGACGCGCTTCTGATATCATTTGTGGAATAAAGTGGATGAAGTGGTCCTTCCGTTGTAGATGAATTTTCTCTTTTCGCGGGGCAATTGGAGCTCCAGGCAGGATTTAATGTTCAGTAATGAATTTGAGATGAAAGTTGGACACTTTGCGGTGACAAATGATAATGAAAATGAAGTGATTGGGGGTAATGGAGTCAATAGATCCACAAAAAATGTGTCCTTTTGGCCGTTTTATACTAACGCGTCTTTGTTTAGTGAATGAAAAAAATAAAACGACATAGTTTTACTTTTATAAAAATGAGAATATTAAAAGAGAAAGAAAAGGACAAAAAAAAATTATGTGGATAAGTTATTAATTGATAATTAATGCGTAAATAACCCAATGTAAATATTATTACGAATGCTTATGCATTGTCGTTAATTGCAGATATTATAGGCAAATCCAATGAATATACGTGAATATACGTGATCATGTCTTTGATTTTTTATTTGGATGTCATTTTTCTGAACCTGCCAATTTTTCTGGTTTTTGAACGAATGAAGAATGAATTATTGCATTTGAGAAAAGGTGGATGAATTATTAGTCACTTTTCCTTGTTTATTTCATTTTATTTATTTATCTGTTATTATTTTATCCTTAACGCAGTATGAATTACAGTGAAGAGTGAATCGTCATGAGTGGAATTTTGCACATCTATCGGATTTGTGTCTCGATAACGAGATATTCCTGATATCACAAGGATTTTCATAGATGAAGAGATTAGCAGGGGAAAAATTTGCTCTTGATTAATATCCAACAGAAGATGAAAACTCTTTCGTGACGTTTCAACGCCTTCACTCCTGAATTATCGACAATTCTTCTCTTCAAACCTACTTGTGACGATTTTTTTTTTTCGTGAAAAAAAGGTACAGCCTTACGACATAACAAAAGAGCCTATCCTGGAATAATCTATTTATTCAATGAATTCGTTTGCTTCGAGGTAAATGGAATGCGAGATGAGGTCTTGAGGGTCATATAAAAATTTTCAACTACTTGTAATCTCTCGAGATAAACGACAAATTCACTCAATCATTAATTCCGTATAAAAACACGAACTAATATTTTCTTCATTTATTTAAAATGATTTTATTCAATTCTTACTTATTCATTTCATTCATAATTTGTGTAATGAGTCTGGGCCCAGATTTGTAATTTTCGAGAGGAAAAATCTATTCCTCGACTTTTCTTCACGTTTTTTGTATTCGTGGATAATAGTAGCCCTGAAAATTCGTGACAAGTGTCAACTCATGGGTGAAAAACAAGAAGATGTAAACAAACAAAGTGGACAGGCTCTTTTGTGATGCGCTCCACTGCAAAGAATATTACAGTTACGAAGACTTAACTATAGAGATCGTCGTCACCATCGTCCTGGAAGGTTTGATCGCCCTGCGTTGAATCTTGTGGGCCACCTCCAGCATTTTGAGGGAATCTGAAGTTGGTGCCAAAACCTCGTGACTGCTGTAGCGTCTGTGCAAACATTTCATACTTCCTGATGTCATTATCAGACACAGAGCGACGAGCAAACCTCATGGCCTCCTCGAAATGAGCCCTGGTAATCTCCGGTACGGGATCATCATCATCAGTATCCATGGACACCGATGGATTATTCATTCGTTCCTTTTCCCTACGAATCTCAGTCTCGATGCACTGTCTAATGGCTAATTTGCAGGCACGTTGACATATCTCAGTTAAATCAGCACCAGAGAAACCATGTGTTACTTTTGCAATGTACGTTAGATCAACGTCCTTGGCAACTGGTGATTTACGTAAATTAGCCTTGAAGATTGCTTCACGGGACTTCTCGTCGGGCAGTGGAATATAGATGAGCTGATCGAGACGCCCTGGTCGGAGTATTGCTGGATCAATGATGTCAGGACGATTCGTTGCACCAATGATGAATACATTTTTCTTAGCCCCCATTCCGTCCATTTCCGTGAGAATTTGATTAATCACACGATCTGCCGAACCACCACCATCACCCACTGATCCACCACGAGATTTTGCGATCGAGTCCAATTCGTCGAAGAAAAGAACGCAGGGAGCTGCTGATCTTGCCTGCAATTATTATAAATTATTATTTCATGATAATTATTTTTATTTATTATTACTGGATGTTCAGCCAAATGATGATTAATTTCTTCAAATGTCTCACCTTATCAAAAACATCCCTGACATTAGCCTCAGACTCTCCAAACCACATGGTAAGCAACTCAGGCCCCTTAACAGATATAAAATTGGCCTGACATTCATTAGCAATGGCCTTAGCCAAGAGAGTCTTTCCACACCCAGGTGGTCCATAAAAGAGCACCCCCCTCGAAGGTTGCATGCCAAACTTCAAGAATTTGTCGGGATGCTCGACAGGATACTGCACAAGCTCCTGGAGTTCCTTCTTGACATTGTGCAGCCCTCCAACATCATCCCAGGATACAGTTGGCACCTCGACGATAGTTTCACGAAGAGCACTAGGACTGCTCTTGGCCATGGCATATTTGAAATTATCCATGGTGACAGCCAATGAGGTCAACACCTCAGCATCGATTTGATCGTCCTCGAGATCGATGAGATCCATTTTCTCCCTGATCTGCTGGAGTGCAGCCTCAGAGCAGAGTGATGCCAGATCAGCTCCAACATGTCCATGACTCTCAGCTGCAATTTGCTCGAGCTCGACGTCCTCAGCGAGTTTCATATTCTTCGTGTGAATGCGAAGAATCTCGAGACGTCCAGTTGCATCGGGAATGCCAATATCAATTTCCCTATCGAATCTTCCAAACCTGCGAAGTGCTCCATCGATGCTGTTGGGTCTGTTGGTAGCTGCCATAACAATTACGTGAGAGCTCTGCTTCATACCGTCCATGAGGGTCAATAATTGAGAGACAATGCGTCTCTCCACTTCACCGTGAGTCTTCTCACGCTTTGGGGCGATGGCGTCTAGCTCGTCGATGAATATAATAGCTGGTGAATTTTTCTCAGCCTCCTCGAAGGCCTTTCGCAGATTAGATTCAGACTCACCAGCCAATTTTGACATTATCTCAGGGCCATTTATCAAGAAGAAGAAGGCACCCGTTTCATTGGCTACAGCACGTGCGATGAGGGTTTTTCCTGTACCTGGGGGTCCATAGAGTAGAATTCCACGTGGAGGCTTGACTCCAATGGCCTTGAAGAGTGATGGATGACGCAGTGGTAATTCCACCATCTCCTTGATCTGTGCCAGCTGTTTGCGAACACCTCCGATGTCGTCGTATCCCACTGCATTGAGTGCCTCTTGCTCGTCCTCACGTTTTATGGGCTCTCCATCGCAGTGGATGACAGAGTCTGGGGCAACTATGCAGTAGGGGCTAGGATCTGTCTGCAGAACTTTGAACTCAACAGCTCGCATTCCACCGCGAACGATAAAGGTGTCGTCCATGTGGATGGGACGATATGCCTCCAGGAAATAGGGCTTGAGGTAAACCTCGAAGAGATTACCAGTGAGACCTTCTACTGTGTCGTCTATTGGTAGGACGTGAATTTTTTTTCCATATTTTACGTCTGGACATGCCTGCACGGACACTACGTCGCTCAAACGGACGCGCAAGTTGTTTCGAACAACTCGATTCATTCGGATCTTCTCGTTTGGACATGTCTCGTCTGATAGGACAATGCAGACTGTTTCTTTGCGTCTCTTGCCTTTCAGCAGGACTGTGTCACCACGGAACAGCTGTAGCTCGTCCATCTTTGCCTGGGACAGGGCAACCACTGAATTGTCATCGTTCACTGCTTCCTCTACCAGGAGTCTGTTAGGCTTGTCCTTTTTCCGAAGGATCGCCGTCGCCAAATCACCGCTGGAATTTTCAGGAAAGCAAATTTCGTCATTTTCACTCGATTGGGAACTTCAGTTCGTGTGGGGTTGGAGCATAGAACAATTTTTTACAATATCTCGAAATCTGGGGGGAAATCGTGAAATTTTTGTGAGGACCTTTTTTGTGGGAGGCATTTTTCTCTGCAAATGATGTTTTATGAAAAATTTTCGTAGGTCGAGTAGAAACAGAGGTGTTGTAAAAAATCCGATAAATCTATTAGAGATAGAAATATTCGTTGCAAACTAGGCTTCGAAATCCGTTGACTTTTCGCTTGTGAGTTGTAATTATTTATTTGATTTTTTTCAGTTTCATCAAGATTCAGTTTAACCCAAATTCACAATTCGCAGGAATAATCGCGATTTATTTCCCTTGAATTTCGTCATGCGTGACGACTGGAAACCCGCGAAAATCATAGGCAATTTAACCCCCAATGAGCCCCAATTTTTCGAAAAGAAAACCGTCAAAACGACGACAGACTCCGCAGATTGATCTCCTAATTTTTTTCATTTTATTTATATCACGTCAGCTGTGAAAATTCCTTTGTCATGGTTTACTAACGCTGAGGAGGCAGAAACGGCCATGATCGGTACTCAAAGCAAACGAATGTGTAAATGACTAGGAAATTAATAAGACGATCGATCCCCCCGGCAACAAGCGAAAAATGTCCACTCAAAAAATCATTCCCCTTTACTTTCCGATGGTTTTCTCATTTTTTTTCATCGATGCTGGATGATTTTTTTGGGATTCGTGTGAAAAAAACTGAAGTCGACATGATGACAAGGTAGAATTGAGGGGGTGAGCGCCTATGCAGCGTTGAAAAAAACTACGTGCACGAATCACATTTGCCGGGGTCTTGAAATGAATACAATTATCGTAATATTAATTATTGGAGGACTTGTGGCGGTTACTCACCCCTTCTGATCACCCATGATTGCTTTAGATGGTTTTCAAATGGGGTAATGTTGATTATTTCAGTGTAGATTCTGGTTTACTGGAGCTCTCCTGTGGTTCTGTTCTGTTGAAGGAAGGCTGGCTTCTAAACAGTCATATGGCAGGGTTGCCATGTCATCTGAGCAATTCTCAATGTACGACAATTTTTTATGGGGCGCGGGGTAAATCCCCGTTTTGCAAATTTCAAAATCAAACGGCTAGGTTTTAGCTCGAGAAAATTCCCTCTAAAACAAATCCAAAGGCCACGAAATGTCTCACCGTTTTTCCCATCTTCCAATTTTGTGAATTTTTTTTACGAATTTCTGAGAAGTAATTGACTTTTTTTGGGGAAATTAATGGAGTTTTGAATTTGGCGCACTTTGATATTCGCTGCATGCGCACCCCTGTGATCCTCCGTTCAGTTCATCTGTCTACTTCTTTGGAAAAATGTTTCCTGGAGTCTGTTTTTGAGTTTACGCCACTTTCTAGTGACTCGTCGATGATTGTCGATGATTCAGTTCACCAAGTTGATTGTCAAACTCATCTTCAATGGCCGGGATTAAAGGTTATTCGGTATAATTACCTCACACCGAGAAAAAAATAGATTAAAAATCAGTCACCCCAACGACATTGTGCAATTCTCCATTACGATTATCGTGGGCTGTATGGAGAGATAATTAAATAGGGAAAACAATCAGAGATATTTGACAACATAACCTGATAAAATATATTCATTATTCAATATTCAGTCACATCTCATGATTCTATTAATTTAATTTTCAATTACTGCTCTCAATATTCACTTGTTTTTATTTACATGCAGCATTTCGTCGCTTTGTTTTTTCATCGAGAGCGGATGATGAATTTTAGAATTATTAAATGTACTGTATCCTTAATTGGGCATTTATTATTCCGTGGATTTTTTGGGCCATTCAATGAGCGAAGGGTTACGTAATTACTGATTATCACCTTTGTGATGAATTCCATTCATTAACAATTTTTTTTTAAACATTTCTTAATTGTTGACGATTCAACTAATAAAATGTGTTCTCTTATTTCATGATGTGTTTCGATGATTCGACTGGACTACAGCGTAAGTGAATTAATTTTCAATATTGACGCTTCGATGAAATCATTTCTTATTAGAGGAACAAAGTAATCGATTTTTTTGAATTCCATCAAATATGCTGTAGGGACGATTTCTCCATTCTTCAATTTTCCCATATTTTTCGATTGTTATTTAATTGAGGTTTTTGAAATTATTATTATAGATTGGTTACACTGGCATTTGCTGGCTCCATAGGTATGACATTTGTCATCCTGGGATGCGCTCTTCCTACTTATGCGTAAGTAGTATATCAAATTCAATAAAATTCCACACGGGCGATGTAAAAAAAAATTTTGATCGATGCAATTTAATGAAAGAAGTGGTAAACCACGATAAGTGCAATGGGATTTATTTCGATGCTCCAATCGACTGCTGAATCGAAATAATTTCTTATTCGGGGAATTTTACAATTTAATGAATTTCACTGTTTACGTAATTGCTTGCAGATCATGGTGGCCACTATTTGTAATTCTTTTCTACGTACTTGCACCGATTCCAACTCTGATTGCACGAAGATACACCGAGGATTCGGGTAGTAACAGCAATCCATGTCTCGAGTTAGCGATATTTATTACAATGGGAATTGTCGTGTCGTCTTTTGCTCTTCCCATCGTTTTGGCACGAGCTCCAGCTGATGAGGGAACCGTGAGCTCTCGATTTATTATTTCTACTTGAAATTAATTCGTATATCTTTTAATGCAATGTATCAATTTTAAGGTTTTTTTAATTGATCGAATTTCAGATCAAACCAGGTGCCTGTTATTTGACTTTGGCTGGAAATGTAGTGGTATATTCGACGCTCGTCGGCTTCTTCATGACATTCGACCAGGACGACTCTGACTACAGCATGTGGTGAAGGACTCATAACATTTACTCCTTCGCGTTTAAAAAAATTCATAGAAAAACCAAAAATATTCTCTGAAAAATTCCATTGATTGTGAATTTTTCTATTGGAACTCCAAAGAAATTCCTTTGAGGTTTCATCACAATTATATTTGAAATTCCCAGAATATTTCAGATGAAGTTTAAGGTATTCCTATGAAATTTTTCACACGTGTTTTCCTTAATTTTATACGAATCGATAAAGAAAACATTGCGAGGAGCACTGACTGATGGCAACGCTTTAATTTTTAATTACTAAAAATACAAGTGAATAAATATAAATACCAGTGGGGAGATTCATTGAGAAGAAGATTTACCCCGTCATTACTTTATTGTACCCTTAATGGTAACTAGCAGTTGCGTAGGTTGTACAGACTATTGTCATTTAACTTTAACTTCGTTAATTTAGAGGATTACAGATCCCCTGGTAATGTACTAATCATGTTTACATCTGAATTATGCATTTGTTTTCCTTCTCTCAATTTCAATCAACTGTACGGATTTGTGCAACTGAATTCGGAGATCGGAATTATGCTGTTGAACTGTTTTTACAATTATGGCAATTAACAAGGCAGAGCAATGCGAAATTGTATTCATGAAATCATGTCATTTTTCTCGATTTTCTGTGATGATAAGTTTTAATAAAAATTGAGAATCTATTGTATGTCTTCAGTATATATTTTCTTTTTATTTGGGGGGCGAATTTTTATCGAAGCAATCTTCTATCTAAATTAAAATAATCAATAGAAATTAATTTAGAAAATCATTAACTAGTTACAGTGATAATGATAATTAATCAAAAAACGCTTGCAAATTGTTTCAATTTTGGTCTCATTATTCAAGAAAATTCATGACGAATAAAAAAATGGAAATAAATATTAATGCATAATAATAGTGATGTAAGACTTTATTTTTAAATAATTGAATGATCGATGGAACATTTTTATCGACGAGGGAGTTACCATCGCCTGTTGTATCGACTCGAGTTCCAATCATTTCTTAAGGTCGATGAAAAAGGATCTATGAATCAATTTCAGTTTTGTTGTTCCACGTGAAGATGTACCTGTCAAATCAGCGTGACACAGGGGGAATTGGCATTGATTAATATATCTTATCTGATAACGAGATAGGTATCGATGCTTATCGAATTTGCGAGTACTTGGGGCTCGTCAGGAACAGGTCATTTCGCACTTTGAAAGGAATGGGCAGTCTTGAAGACGTGGGCATCCGATCAGAGGGTAAACATTTTTTTAACTTCAATTTCAAAATCTAGAGGTCCAAGAATTAAAAAATTCAACAAAAAATTTCGGTGTCTCAATTTTTGCAATAATAAAATGTGAAGATTTGTCCTTCAATTTTTAATTAAAAAAAATATCAATTCATTGATGTTTTTAATTAACTGAAGTGACGAATTTTGAATATTTATTTATGATTTTTACAGCCTCTGAGGGCTCATCGATATGGAGTGAGAGTCGAGTGGATCAGAAATTCTCGACATCCAGAAGTGCCTCAACTCAGAGATACCACTCAAAACACACGAGACATCTCCCCTCAAGGACGATAGCTGTCCTGGGGAAGTCCAGCAACAGTCACCTGAGGGTGGTGAACCCACGTAATTTATCTCCATCTCCCGTTGGCAGTGCATCTCAGATTGAGGACAATGCTGAGACGATTGCCAACCACCTGGAGATGCAAGATGACCTCATGCAGAACGATCCCCTCTCGGAGATGAGGCGGTTGGAGGCCCTCAGGGATATGCCCCAGTGTCTCACTGTCAAGAGGTCCATCAGAGCCAAATTAACGAGATCAGTTGAACTCAAGGGGGACAGAAGAGTCCTCACCAGGTGGAAGAGACTCAAGTACGCGATGAGTATTTTTTTCATGAAGACATTTATTGCCATGAGAGAAATTACTTCTACTATGGAGCTTTGGTATGGCCCAATTAAATCAATTGAGGGTCATTTTGGTAGTGGAGTTGCTACGTATTTCAAGTTCCTCCGTTGGTTGCTCATTCTCAACGTCATTAATTGCATCTTAAGTTTTTTTTTCGTCGTTCTTCCCCAATCGTTGTTCGCCACACACGGAAATTCAACGTACAACTTCTGGGATATTTTCATAGGAAACGGATTTATGGATGAGACAATTTTTTATTACGGTTTTTACACAAATCTTACGATCGAAGCAATACCTGGACTCCAGTACAGCATACCATCTGCTTACATTTTAACGATGATCTTCTGTTATATCTTCACGTTCATCTTTCTCTCTGTTAAAGTTGCAAAATCCTACAGGAAATGTTTCATCGAAACCTCGGGTGGAATTCATAATTTGTACGCAACAAAAATATTCTGCGGATGGGATTACAGCATCGCCTCGGCGAAGGCAGCAAATCGCTGTCACCAGTCGATTTACAGGGAATTGAAGGAGCTCCTTGCAGAGGACATAAGTCAAGAGAGCTCCACTATTTTCAAAAGACTCATTGTATTATCTGTTCAAGTCTTCATGACCGCTCTTGTCCTGGGGGCCCTGGCAGGGACCAGCTGGCTTCTCCAATATCTCCTCCTACATCACAAATCTAATACCACTGATTCTCCATCTCTTCTTCTGGTGCCTCTCGTGATCACTGGAATAATGAATATCTTTCCGGTTATCATTTCGATGCTGGTGAAATTCGAGCGTTACAGCTCAAAACGAAAATGTCTTTTCGTGAATATGATAAGAACGTATGCGATGACAGTAGTGATAATAGGAACACTGCTGGCGTATTGGCTGACACGAAGCCTGAACTCGTGCTGGCAGACGGAATTGGCCCAGGAGATCTATCGTCTCATAATCCTCGACTTCCTGGTGTTCACTCTTGGGAGTTTTATCCTGGAGTCCCTGAGACACCATCTCTCGCCCTTCTACAGTGTCCTGTCAACTCCGAAATTCGATATTGCCCTCAACACACTCAATCTCATCTACAATCAGATCCTTTTCTGGGTTGCCTTCTATTTCAGTCCACCTCTGTCGCTGGTGATGGTTGTGAAGATGACGATGACGTTTTATATAAAGAAATTTGGTCTGATGAGGCACTGTGAGCCACCCTCCACCTCCTGGAGAGCTGCACAGACTCAGACTTTGTTCCTGGCGCTCGCATTCCTGGGGATGACTGGTGCTCTTACCGCTCTGGGATGGGTTATCACCAGTGTTAAGAGCAGCAGCTGTGGGCCGTTCAGGGATTACGATTACACCTGGCATGCTATTATCGAGGAGGTCCTCTCGCTGGGGAGGAGCAGTAAATTGTGGATCTTCGTCGAGAGCATTGGAAGACCTGGGGTGGGGGCTGCTTTACTAATCGCCATGATGTGAGTCATTACGACAAATTAACAGAACCCTTTCCTTATTATTTTCTTTTTCATTAATGTTATTAATGATTAATTAATTATTTATTTCAGCATGACGGTGTATTGTTTGCGGGCTAAGGCTCAAGCTAGTAGGGAATTAGTGCAAATACTCAGGGAAATGCTCGTGTTACAGTCAAGAGATAAAGACTTTTTGCTCAATGAATTTTCGAAGGTAGCAGATGAAGGTGAGAACCAAGGGAATCATATTCCCCGGGGAAGAGAGAGAGTTATCAATCGATTATTAATTTTTATTGATTTATTTTATAGAGTGGCTGAAGAGGAGAGCAGCCAATGAAAATCGTCGCAGTGTTATGAGCCCACGAAAATCCGTCTGTCATAATCAGAAGGATGCGTCATCGCCGAGCTGTTCCAAAAACTACGTGAGGTTTGATGACGAATATTGAAGACGTGATGATTATTTTTAATGGTCTATTTTTTAACTGTGCGCTCAATTTTTTTAATATGAGTCTTCCAATTATATATGCCAAAGGATTTGTATTCATATAAAAGCCAAACGGTTTGTCGTTGAGACGAAATAAAGTTGTTTTTATCGAAATGAAAATGTATTTATGTTTGTAATTTATTAAAATCCTGTCATCTTGTTTTTTACTGTTAATTTTTTACTGTTTCTCCTTCTAGGTATGCATTTTTTCAATTATAAAATTCTTGAGATGTTTTGACAAAAGAATTTCACAGCGAAAATATTCAAACACAATAAATTCCATTTTAATAAACCAAATTTCTTTATCAGAGTGATTTAACTGTCGACAAATGATTTTCCCAGTGCAGATGATTAAACGAAATTCACAATTCCGCGGTTTTGTACTCCTCCAACGGTTGCTATGGCCACGATTACGAGTGTGGCCCGGTGTAGTTATCCCCAGCTCTGAAAATCCTGAAACAAGTCCTTTCAATTAGAATATCTAAAAAAATCGAAATGACCTGAAGTTAATCACCGAGATGTCATCAAAAGGGAGAAAGTGCAAGCCGTCAGTTCCTTGGCTACCGGAAGTTGAGCCGACACCCCACATCCCCGAGGCTGTGAAATACCAGAGGTTCCAGCCTCTTCTCCAGGAGCGTTCCTGGACGAGGACAGTTCCCTTCAAGCATTTCTTCAAATATGTGAAGCCCTCGGAGAGCATAGGCAGTTTGTATACGCCCTCAGCCCTGAAATTTCGCCTGCAGACCCTGAAGAGACGACGTAGGGTCCAGCCCCAGACGAAGGACTTCCTGGGGAAGGACGGAGACCTCCAATATCCCCCGATCTCCCTGGTTCGCGCCCACGAGGCAGAAGTTCAGAAGAAAAATGAGGAAAAGAGGAAATTACTGGAGTCAGTTCCTGGGAATGTCATTAGTCTCGTGGATCTCGCTGATGGCACCTGGGTGAAGAGAAAAGCCGAGGCGAAGAGAAAGAAAATCCAGAGGATGAGAGAAGTTATGGAGGAAAAACGGAAGACCCAGGTTGAGCGCGAGGCCCTCGAGAGGATGGATTTGCAGAGGAGGGAGGCTGATCTTCCCAGGTGAACGATGCAGTAATTGTTTATATTAATTGTAATATTGATTGATTATTGAACGAATGATTTTTCTTGATCCCAGGTCCGTCGAGTCCCAGAGGGAACAACTCCTGGGATCCAGCGAAATCGAGAAGATTAGGGATGTTAGGCCGGAGGATGTCGAGAGAATTGAAACTCTGTGCTCTTCTGAAATTTTAGATCATCATCTGGAGCCTTTCGACAGGTCTCATATAGAAGGGGCCAAGGCCAGGATACAGGGGAAATTAAAACAAAGAGACGAGTAGGTTGTGAAATAAATTGTGATTGTGAGAAGTATTTTTTAATTATTTATTTAACAGATCCCGGATTTATCGAGTAATAGAATTTTTTCAATTAATTTTTACGCCTCCACAATTTTTTACAGCTTTGAAGAACTTTTAGAGGGACTCGAACCGGAGATTGTGCGAGATTATAAGAGAAGCGTTCGAATCGCGATCGTTGATTATATTTTAATGGATGAAGATGAACGGGAACGTCTGGGTATTCGGAGAATTCCTGGGGAATTTCCTGTACTTCATATTCGCGCCCCTGTCCCATGGCATCAGACTGCAGTGATCGCTACCCATTTTATCCAGCATAATTTATTCATTGGAAATGAAATTCTCAGAGAAATACGAGATCTCTGGTTTTCGAGGTAATTCGAAATCCACCAACAACAGATTTCATAGAATACTATTTCTTCTTTCTCTTTAAAATTTTTCCGTTAAATCCGTGTAGGTACAGCTCGATGCGAATAATTCGAGTATCAGATCTGGGGTGCCTTCCGATTCCTGCGGTATCCCTTGAGCCAGCAGTGGAATCTCTGTGCTCTGAGTCCCTGAAGAAGCTGAAGAACGAGTGGCTGTCAGACGTGTCGGAGCTCTTCCTCGAGAAGAAATCCGCGTGGTCGTTTCTCTTCACGTCGAACGCGAACTTCTCGACAGCCCTAATCGAAAAGTACTTCCGATCGGTAAATACTCTCCTCTCGTGTCAGCTGCGAACAATTCTCCTGGACACTCTATCCGAATTCAAGGACTTCCTCATTCAATACAACACCGGTAACTCCTTCGAGGGTGATTACGAGGACTTGACGTTCATCCGTCGTCCATTCATAACGATTTCCGTGGAACCGGTTCTGGGGACTCCAGAACTCCGACTGAACCCCAGCCTGAGTGCCCTGCACTCCACCCTCTCCAGGTGCTTCAGTAAAATCTTAAAAGTCGCATCGAGAGTTCCGAAGATTGAGTCCGTAATATTTCCGGAGTTCGAGGGAACCGGTTTTTTGTTTCCAGTGTCTGATAAGGAGTCCTCTGTCTCCAGAATCATCTCCGAGAGTCTCAGGGCAGTGGAGTTCAATCGGATGGGCCCGGAGGACTACCTGAAGCATTACAACGATCTCAGTTACATCCTCGACGGTCAGGCCTCGAAAAATCTCTCGAATTACTTCGATATCGATCCGATCCCTTTCCTCAGGGAATTCGGAACGAGAATCGACGGTTACGACGCCCTCAGCCGTGAGATATGCCTCTTTCGGAATAAAATACCGCTGAATCTAATCGAGATCGACTGCACCCTGGTGAACACATCGATGCGATCGATCCTCTATGACCTGAGAACATCGATTTGCGAATTTTTCCTTGAGGAATTACGATCGAATAATCGAGAGTTGTGTCACATCTTCGATGAGATTGCCGATAAAATATCTGGAATGCCGGAGACAACACAGGAGGTTGTCGATCTCTTCAACTTCCTGGTCGACAGTCGTGACAATACGATGTTCAGTTTGCGAAGTAAATTAACGAGATGCGCTGAATTGATATTATTTCTATTCGATTATCAGCCACCGAGTGACGAGGACATCGCCCTCAACACCAGGACATTAACGTGGCCGAAGGAGATGGAGACTGTCATGGAGTTAGCGACGACAAGATTGAACATGAGGAAGGAGTTTGTCGAGGGTGTTCTCAGAACGAGGAGAGACAATTTCGAGCAGAAGATCAATCGTATGCAACTGGCGATCGATCAGTTCAAGAAGAAGGATCCACCGGTTCTCACTGTCGAGGAGATGGAGCAGGCGACTGAGGAGATCGAGCAGCTATCGACGACCATGACGGAGATGAGGAAAGAAGCTGAGCAGATCAATGAGGAAGAGGGACTTCTCGATATGGAACTCTCCCCCTATCTTCCTCTTCCTGGAATGACCTCGACTGTCGAAACGTTCGATAAACTGTGGCACACCGTTCTCCATTTCCACAGGAATTATGAGAAGTGGTACTACGGCCCCTTTCCGGGCCTCGACGCAGATGAGGTCAGAGAGGAGACGGATAATGCCTGGAGAACGCTCTACAAATTGGGTAGAGTCTTGACAGATATTCCAGGTGCACGGAGAATCGCGGAGATGATTCGAGGAAAAGTTGAGAAATTCAAGCAATTCATTCCAGTTCTTCAGACGATATGCAATCCTGGACTCCAGTCTCGACACTGGGTCCAGATCAGTCAGGTCGTGGGTGAGACTATTGTGGCGAGTGATCAGAGCACTCTCGCCCAGATGATCGAGCACGGTCTGCCAATTCACATATCAAAACTCGAAGAGATATCCTCAGCTGCCACGAAGGAGCACACGTTGGAGAAAAATCTCGAGAAGATGAAGGCCGAGTGGGAGCAGATATTCTTCGACCTGACACCTTATCGAGAGACTGGTGTACAAATTTTATCCGCTGTTGATGATATACAGATGCTTCTGGATGATCACATCCTCAAGGCTCAGACCATGAGGGGATCACCATTCGTCAAGGCCTTCGAGCACGAGATGGAGTCCTGGGAGAATAAACTCATCAGCATGCAGGATATCATTGACCAGTGGTTGACGTGTCAAGCCACTTGGATGTATCTCGAGCCTATATTCAGTAGTGAGGACATCATGAGGCAGATGCCCACGGAAGCAAAGAACTTCAGGAGGGTCGACAAACTATGGCGGGGGATGATGACGGCCGTTGCACAAGATAAAAAAGTCACGACTGCTACGGGAATTCCAAATATGTTGGAGCAATTTCGAACTTGCAATTCCCTTTTGGATGATATTCAGAAGGGCCTCAATGATTATCTAGAGAAGAAACGCCTGTTCTTCCCCAGGTCAGGGTTTGGCAGTAATTTTTTTTGGATATTGTAGGAATAGTAACTTTTAATGTTTTATAATAAAATCTCTGCTACAGATTTTTCTTCTTATCGAATGACGAACTCCTGGAGATCCTCTCCGAGACGAAGGACCCGCAGAGAGTGCAGCCGCACTTGAAGAAGTGCTTCGAGGGCATCAGCAAGCTCAAATTCACGAAAGACGAGGAGATAATCGGAATGCTCTCTGATGAGGACGAGTACGTTCCCATGAGTGGAAAAATTTATCCAGCTGACGCCAAGGGAATGGTCGAGAAGTGGCTGTGCCAGGTGGAGGAGATGATGATCACGTCCCTGAGGGATATCGCCCAGGACAGTGTAATAGCTTATTTCACAGCTGTCAGGGAGGAGTGGATCCTCTCCTGGCCGGGGCAGATAGTCCTCTGTGGCAGTCAGATTCACTGGACGAGTGAAGTAATCGAGAGCTTCGAGGAAGGTTCAACGTCGGGATACCTCCAAAAGTGCAGTCAACAGATTGACAGAACAGTAGCTCTTGTACGGGGAAAGCTAGATCCTGGTACAAGGATCACCCTGAATGCTCTCATTGTCATTGATGTTCATGCCAGGGACGTCGTTAAGATGCTTGTTGAGAGACAAGTCCAGGATGCCATCGACTTTAACTGGATATGCCAACTCAGGTACTACTGGCTGGAAGGAGCCATCACCGTCTCGATGATAACGACAGACGTCACCTACGGTTTCGAGTACCTGGGGAATACTCCCCGTCTGGTAATCACTCCTCTGACAGACCGATGCTACAGAACTCTAATGGGCGCCCTGAAACTGAACCTCGGAGGTGCACCAGAGGGTCCAGCGGGCACAGGAAAAACCGAGACATCAAAAGATCTTGCGAAGGCAGTGGCCAAACAGTGTGTCGTCTTCAATTGCTCCGAAGGACTTGATTACAAAGCAATGGGGAAATTCTTCAAGGGTTTGGCTCAATCAGGTGCTTGGGCCTGCTTCGACGAGTTCAACAGAATTGAATTGGAAGTGTTATCGGTGATTGCCCAGCAGATTCACACGATCCAAATGGCGATAAGTATGAAAGTCGAGCGGTTTCTATTCGAAGGGACGGAATTGAAGCTCAATCCAACGTGCAACGTCTTCATCACGATGAATCCCGGTTACGCTGGACGTCAGGAACTCCCGGATAACCTGAAGGTTCTCTTCAGGACTGTCGCAATGATGGTACCAGATTACGGTATGATTGGAGAAATTACTTTGTACTCGTACGGCTTTATGGACGCAAGAAGTCTAGCTGAGAAGATCGTCCACACGTACAAGTTGTGCTCCGAGCAATTGAGTTCACAGAGTCATTACGATTACGGTATGAGAGCTGTGAAGACTGTCCTAACGGCAGCTGGAAATCTAAAGTTGAAGTATCCAAAGCAAAATGAAGGGATTCTGGTGCTTCGGGCAATTGTCGACGTTAATCTACCGAAATTCCTGGCTCAGGACGTTCCTTTGTTTAACGGAATCTACAGCGATTTGTTCCCGGGGGTGGATCTACCCAATCCTGACAGAGACGAACTGATTGATTTACTTAAAGTCAACCTTGAGAAGAGAAATCTTCAGGCAACGGAATGGTACGTCGACAAGGTAATTCAGATCTACGAGATGATTCTCGTGAGGCATGGGCTGATGGTTGTGGGAGATACTCTGGGTGGCAAGACCCAAGCGTATCAGGCACTGGCTGATGCTCTGGGTGAGCTATCTGTAAAACGAAGGGCTGTCATCAAGGAGTTTAAGACTGTTTATAGGATTATTAATCCTAAAGCCATTACCATGGCTCTGCTGTATGGGTCTTTCGATCCTATCTCTCACGAGTGGAGCGACGGGATCCTGGCTAATACCTTCAGAGAGTACGCCCAGTCCTTTAACTTCGATCGCAAGTGGATTGTTTTTGATGGGCCAGTCGATGCCGTTTGGATTGAGAACATGAATACAGTTTTGGATGATAACAAGAAGCTTTGCTTGATGTCCGGTGAAATAATCATCATGTCAAACAAGATGAATATGATGTTCGAGCCTGCTGATCTCGATCAAGCTTCACCTGCCACTGTCAGCAGATGTGGTATGATCTACATGGAACCATCGCAGCTCGGTTGGCAGCCCCTCTTCGAGAGTTACAAGAAGGATCTGCGACAGAGAGTTCTTGTTGAGCAATTTGACCTCGTCGTCGAGCTCGTTGACTGGCTGACTCCACCGATTTTCTGGTTCATCAGAGTCAACTGCAGGTGCTTCGTCGACACCTCCGATCTTCACATGTTCCTGTCCTTCACCCGAATGCTCAGCACGATGTTAGAAGGGGAGACGCAGGTTAGTACGGTTTGGCTCCAATGCGTGATGCTCTTCTCGATGATCTGGGGTTTCGCATCGACACTCGTCAGTGACAGCAGAAAAGAGTTCGATTTGTTCTTCAGGAAAATTTTGGATGGGAAGATTGAGGAGTATCCGAAGCCCAAAGCCTTCAAGCTCTCGAAGCAACAGCTGTTCCCTGATAGGGGGACGATTTACGAGTGGCTGTACGACAAACGAAACAACGGCAGCTGGATATCCTGGATGGACACTTCGGCCCCGGTTGCACTACCGCCGACAGCTAAAGTCAGTGATCTCATTATTCAGACGAATGAGGTCTCCATGCAGCGATTCTTCATAAAGCGACTCTTGGAGCGATCAATTCCTATTCTCTTTGTGGGACCCACAGGCACCGGAAAGTCCGCAATTGTTCTGGATTATCTTGTCAATCTGCCGAAGGAGAGGTACATCCAGAATGTCGTCAACTTTAGCGCCCGGACGAGTGCAGCGCAGACGCAGGAGATCGTCATGTCGAAGCTGGATCGACGCCGGAAGGGGGTATACGGTCCAACCATGGGAAAAAAGTGCATTCTCTTTGTTGATGATCTGTCGATGCCCCAGAAGGAGATCTACGGCGCTCAACCTCCGATCGAACTCCTACGACAGTGGATTGACCACGGGTACTGGTTTGATCCGAAGGACACGACTATTCTCTACCTCATGGACATTCTCATGATCGCAGCTATGGGACCACCTGGGGGTGGCTCTAATGTCGTCACTCCCCGACTCACTCGTCACACCCACATCATCGGAATCGATGCCTTCGAGGATGCGACAATGACGAAGATCTTCACGTCCATCCTCGACTGGCATTTCGCCAAGGGCTTCGACTCCAGTGTCTCCAGGCTCGGTAAGTTTAGTTATAAGTCACATGGGACTGTCACATGACTGTTATGCGACTCCAGGTAAGATGCTGGTGGCCGGGACGATGGAAATCTTCCAGGAGGCGATTCTGAACTTCCTTCCGATCCCCGCGAAGAGTCACTACACGTTCAACCTGAGAGACTTCAGTCGTGTGATAAGTGGAATCGTCCTGGTGCCGTCCTCGAGGATGCGAGACCCTGACAAGCTCATAAAACTGTGGATTCACGAGGTTTACCGAGTATTTCACGATCGCCTTGTGGATGATCAAGACAGGGAGACCCTCTTTAAGATGGTGAAACGAGTGACGTACGAACAATTACGTCAACCCCTGGACAAAGTGCTGTCGGATTACCTGAAGGAGGACGAGAAAATCGTCACGAGTGCTCACATTCGAGATCTCTTCTTCGGGATGTACATGGAGCCGGATGCCGACCCGAAGATCTACGATCAAGTGATCGACCTGAACGATCTCCAGGAGAAGATGGACTATTACCTGACGGAGTACAACATGATGTCGAAGACCCCGATGTCTTTAGTTCTCTTTCGATACGCGATCGAACACATATCGAGGATTTCTCGAGTCCTGATGCAGGACAACGGTAATGCGTTGCTTGTGGGCGTCGGTGGATCAGGAAGGTCGTCCTGCTCGAAACTCGCAACAGGAATCTGCGAGTACATGCTCCACCAGATGGAGATCACCAGGAGTTACGGGCCCTCGGAATGGAGGGACGACCTGAAGCATCTTCTGCTGAAGGTCGGCTGCGACGGAAAGCCAACAGTTTTCCTCTTCGCCGATAATCAAATCAAGGACGAGTCATTCGTCGAGGACATAAACATGATCCTAAACACGGGAGACGTGCCAAATCTCTATGGAACCGAGGAGAAGGCTGAGATCCTTGAGAGGATGACGAATCTCGCGAGAGAAGAGTCCGCGAAACGTGTAGAAACCACACCAATGGCTCTGTACAATCTCTTCATAGAGCGTGTGAAAAAATTTCTTCACATTGTGCTGACGATGTCACCGATCGGCGACGCATTTCGCAATCGGATACGCATGTTCCCGTCTTTGATCAACTGTTGCACCATCGACTGGTACATGCCCTGGCCCCCCGATGCCCTCGAAAAAGTCGCGACCATTTCCTTGAAGGACCTTGAAATCGATGACGAGGTCAAGCGCAAGTGCGTCGTCGTATGCAAGAATTTTCATGAGACTGTTCAAAAGTCGAGTGAGGACTATAAAAGAACCCAAGGTCGAACTAATTACGTTACACCCACCAGCTTTCTGGAGCTCATCAAGTCTTTGTATAAGCTGTACGGTCAGAAGGTCTGGTAGAATCAGTGTAACGAGTTATTTTTAATAATTTATCATTAATTGGAAATCGATTTGTCACAGGTGAATCAGATAACGTCCCAGCAGAATCGGTACGAAGTGGGTTTAGAGAAACTGGACTTTGCAGCTGGTCAGGTCGCAGTGATGCAGGAGGAGCTCCATGCACTCCAGCCAAAACTGGTGGCGCAGTCTCAATTGAGCGATAAACTGATGATCAGGATCGAACAAGACACGGTGAACGTAGAGGCGAAGAAGGAAGTCGTGGCAGCAGATGAAGCTTTAGCCAACGAAGCAGCAGCCGCTGCTCAAGCCATCAAGGATGACTGCGAGAGCGATCTCGCAGAGGCCACACCAGCTCTGGAGGCTGCCCTGTCGGCCCTCGACACTTTGAAACCGGCGGACGTCACTATAGTCAAGTCCATGAAGAGTCCACCGGCTGGTGTTCGGTTGGTCATGGAGGCGGTGTGCGTTCTCAAGGGTGTGAAGCCAGAACGTGTCCAGGATCCCTCCGGCGTGACGGTAGACGACTACTGGCCCGCGTCCATCAAAGTCCTCGGGGATATGAAGTTCTTGGAGAGTCTTAAGAGTTTCGATAAGGATAATATACCACCGGCGTACATGAAAAGGATTCGCGAGAAATTTATGAATGACAGGAGCTTTCAACCGGAAGTCATCAAGAAGGTCTCCACTGCCTGTGAGGGCCTCTGCAAATGGGTCAGAGCGATGGAAGTATACGACAGAGTTATCAAGGTCATTACCGTTATTATTCATCTCAATCGGGAGTTCTTGTAAAACATTCTTGTAATTCGAAGCCGAAAATGAAAAGAATATGCTCTAAAAAATTATTTTTACTAAATATAAAATTTTTGTTTATTATAATATGTTAATATATGTATATAACATAAAATGTAACATTTTTAATGAAGAAGAATATTTCTGAACATGAATTTGTATTTTGAACAGGTTGTAGCCCCGAAGAAGGCGATGTTGGCGGAGGCGGAGGCCGAGTTGGCGGCGCAAATGGAGACGTTGAACGCGAAGCGCAATCTCCTCCAGGAAGTAACAGACAAGCTCCAAACGCTGAACGACGAGTTCGCTGAGTGTATGAGAGAAAAAAAGAAGCTGGAGGATCAGATAGATCACTGCATGCAGAAGCTAGACAGAGCCGAAAAGCTTCTGGGAGGACTGGGTGGTGAGAAAACAAGATGGAGCGAGACGGCGTTGAGCTTGGGGGCAAGTCTGGGCAACGTCATAGGAGATGTTCTCCTGTCCTCGGGGATTGTAGCTTATCTGGGGGCATTCACAGTCGAGTATCGGAATAATCTGATAACTGAGTGGCACCAGACATGTCGGGGAATGGGGATTCCCTGTAGCCGTCACTTTAGCCTGCCCGATATTCTCGGTGAGGCCGTCGAGATCAGGGCATGGATGATTCACGGCCTCCCCGCTGACAGCTTCTCCGTGGAGAACGGCATAATCGTAAAGTATGCCGATAGGTGGCCACTGATGATTGATCCTCAGGGTCCGGCCAACAAGTGGATCAAGAATATGGAGAAGCAGAATAAACTGAATGTCATTAAACTCACTGATCCCAATTACGTCAGGATCATGGAGAACGCCATTCAACTTGGCCTCCCAGTACTCCTCGAGAATATTCTCCAGGAGCTTGATGCCATCCTCGAGCCGGTACTCCTGAAGAATATCTACAAACAACGTGGCGTTCTCTACATGAAATTCGGTGAGAATGTTCTCGAGTACAACGATAACTTTCGTTTCTACATCACAACAAGACTCCGCAATCCCCATTACCTCCCGGATATTGCGGTTAAGGTGACACTCCTGAATTTTATGATCACACCTCAGGGTCTTCAGGACCAACTCCTGGGGATTGTCGTGGCGAAAGATCTACCAGTGCTCGAGGAGAAGAAGAATCAGTTGATTGTCGAGGGTGCAAATAACAAGAGAATTCTGAAGGAGATCGAGGACAAGATCCTGGAGGTTCTGTCATCCTCAGAGGGGAATATCCTCGAGGACGAGACAGCTATCAAGATCCTGTCGTCTTCAAAACTCTTGTCAGAAGAGATCGAGGCTAAACAAAAAGTCGCAGCAAAGACTACCGTGGAAATAGACGATGCACGCGATGGTTACAAACCAGTCTCACGTCACGGTGCAGTTCTTTTCTTCTGCATATCAGAATTGGCGAATATCGATCCAATGTATCAATATTCGCTACCGTGGTTCATAAACCTGTACATCTCAGCGATACTCAGCAGCGATAAGTCCGATGATTTAAATATCCGAATCGAAAGTCTAAACTCTATTTTCACGAAAAGCATCTACAGAAACGTGTGTCGATCACTCTTCGAGAAAGACAAGCTAATCTTTTCCTTAGTGCTGACAGCGGGGATTCATCGGGCGGAGGGTCGAATCCAGGAGGACCTGTGGTCCTTTCTCTTGACAGGAGGAGTGGCCCTGCAGAATCCCCACAAAAATCCAGACCCTACGTGGTTGACTGAGAAGTCCTGGTCGGAAGTGACGAGAGCTGATGCCTTAACCGGGCTCCAGGGCCTCAGGCAGTCTTTCCAGGAGGGGCTGGCTTCCTGGAAAGATTACTACGACCTCTCAAATCCCCAGGATCACTCCTTTCCTAAACCCTTCGACGGGGTCACAAGGAAGGAATTGAGATCCCTAGTAATTCTCCGTTCCGTTAGGCCAGACAAATTGGTATCAGCAGTTCAGAGTTTTATTTCCTTGAACATGGGTCAGACTTTCATAGAACCCCCACCATTTGACCTCCAGGCGTCCTATGACGACTCGACAAGGACTTCCCCCCTCATTTTTATTCTGTCCCCTGGGTCTGACCCCATGGCAGGGCTCATTAAATTCGCGGAGACCAGGGGAATCCTCAAGAAGAACCTCATGACCATCTCCCTGGGGCAGGGCCAGGGCCCCCTCGCTGCTGACATGATCAGAAAGGGGATCCAGTCTGGGGAATGGGTTGTCCTCCAGAATTGTCACCTCGCTGAGTCCTGGATGAAGGAACTCGACAGACTCTGCGACGAAACAATAATTCCTGAGGCCACTCACGACAAATTCAGACTCTGGTTGACCAGTTATCCCTCCAGGGCATTCCCCGTGTCAATCCTTCAGAACGGTGTGAAGATGACTAATGAACCGCCCAAGGGGCTCAAGCAGAATCTTCTCAGGAGTTACCTGAATGATCCCATATCAGATGAGAAGTTCTTCAAGGGCTGCAAGAGAATCATCGAGTGGGAGTCACTGCTTTTCTCGTTGTGCTTCTTCCACGCCGTCGTTCAGGAACGCCGACAGTTCGGACCCCTCGGCTGGAACATACCTTACGAGTTCAATGAATCCGATCTCCGCATCAGTGTTCTACAGCTCCAGATGTTTCTCAATGACTATGAAGAGGTGCCATTCGAGGCACTCCTGTATCTGACGGGAGAATGCAATTATGGGGGCAGGGTCACCGATGATAAAGACCGGAGACTCCTAAATTCTTTACTAAGGAACTATTATAATCCTGCGGTGATCAGGGATAAGGACTACGTCTTCTCACCCAGTGGAAAATTCCGGATGCCCAGAGAAACGCGTATGGAAAATTATTTATATATATCTATCATCATTTAATAATGATAATTTTAATAATAAAATAATAAACTATATTAGACCATGATGGGTGTTTGGAGTATATCAAGACTCTCCCGATCACTGTCTGGCCCGAGGTCTTTGGACTCCATGACAACGCGGATATAACAAAGGACAATAATGAGTCGATGCAACTCCTCGGCGGTGTTCTTCTGACTCAGACGCAGATTAGCGTCGGGGGAGCAGAAGGTGATGCTGATGCCATGGTTTCACTATTGGCTAGTGACATTCTCGATAAAATGCCTGAACAATTTAATCTGGAAGACGTGGCTGACAAATATCCGGTGCTTTACATGAATAGTATGAATACTGTACTCAGACAAGAGCTCATCCGGTTTAACAGACTGACGATTGTCATCAAAGGATCCTTGAAGAACGTACAGAAGGCGATCAAGGGACAGGTGAAAATTGACGAGTCAAAGAGTTTTTAAATGATTTATTGTTTATCAAAATAAATTCAATTTCATTAATTTAAAATCAGGTTGTGATGTCTGCGGAATTGGAAGAGGTCTTCCTCAGTATGAGCATCGGAAAAGTCCCATCTGCATGGGACAAGAAGTCTTATCCCTCGTTGAAGCCCTTGGGGAGTTACGTCAATGATCTTCTGGCGAGAATTAAGTTCTTTCAGGATTGGATCGATCACGATGCGCCGAATGTTCATTGGCTCTCTGGATTTTTTTTCACGCAGTCATTTCTCACTGGCGTCATGCAGAATTACGCGAGAATGCATAAAATTCCTATTGATCATCTCGATTTTGAATTCGAGGTGATGGGGGATTTGGATGGCGTCCAGGAAGCAGCAATCTCCGGGGTTTTCACCCACGTCAGTTTTCAATGTTTTTCTTCGTCTTTTTTAATAATAATAGTCACAATAATAATAATAATAAATTATTCAATTGATATGAATAAATCAACTTTATAATACAATTGAATTTTTTATTTTTTTTTTTGGTTTCAGGGACTTTTTTTGGAGGGTGCACGTTGGAATAAAAAAATTAATGAGCTTGACGAATCGAAACCGAAAATAATATTCGATGTGATGCCAGTGTTGTGGCTGAAACCAGGGGAAAAAGCGAAATTCAAACCACCACCGAGTTATGCCTGTCCTGTTTACAAAACGAGTGCCAGACGTGGAGTCTTGGCTACCACTGGTCACTCATCCAATTTTGTGATGTATATACTGATTCCCACGAGACTCGAAGAGTCTCACTGGATCAATAGAGGTGTTGCTTGTCTTACGCAACTTGATGACTGATTCGTTAATTGATAATGAATGATTTTGATAAGGAAAAAAATTATTTAACTGAATAACAGGTAATATGGTAATATAACGACTTTTTATTATTTGTGAGGGTCACGTCTTCATCGTCAGTCCTTAAAAAACAAGCTCGAGAAATGCACAATGAGAAATAACAAATGTAAAATTGTATATAATATTGCTCATGACGGAAGTGAATTTTGAGGTTAGAATATCCACGACAATGTTTATTGATAATTTTTAAAAGGGTTGAAGGCTATATTTATTTATTTATGTATTTGAGTTAATCTTCTAGTCTCGTAAGTGACTTACTTCATATTCTGTCAACTCCTAAGAGACCAATTTGCTCTTGATCTTTCCTGCGACCGTCCATTTAATTATTTCAAAATTTTCAATCCATGATCGATCGATATTTTATTGTTTACAATTCATGCAATCAAATCTTTACATTTGTCACCCATGTTTGTTAGATGATGGAGATAATCGATTCTCCTCTCGAACTAGATTATTTAAACAATCTCCAAGGACTTGATTAAGAAACTTTTATAGAAACGTGTGCATGGAAAATTCATGCAATTATTTTTTATCTAAAGTCATATTATGATTCTTCCAATTTTCATCGCCAATGGTTTTACTGAAGAAACACATAGAAATACCAGAAAGAACTCGAACTCAAGTGAATGAATTAAAATTGAAAGAATCAAGTTCATCCTTGAAATCTTATAAAATCCAGAAATTCTACTGAAACTTCAAAAAAATTCTTATAGTAAACCAATGTCAATAGTGGAAAAAAATACTCAAAAAAAAACGGAATCAATCGATTTTATCATTTTTCATTGCGTTCTGACTTTTTTTCTATATAATAATTCAAAAATTGAGTCTCTCCCGAAACACCCAATTTGAAATTTCCCGCGGCTGCCAACGGACCCCGTGCAATGGTGGGTATGTAGCATCCGGTTTCTCTCCAGCTCGACTCAACGAAGATGGCAACAGTAGCCTTAAAACCCGAGTAATAATCACCATCTATCGCACTCGAACCCCCAAAGAATAATGGAAAAACTCATCACCACAACCGCGAAAAATCCCCCCAAAGAGATTAACTGAAACCCGGTGATAAAAGCTCTAAAAACCCATCGAAATTCCCCGAAAACCCCCGCGTCCCCGAGTGTCTGGTGTCACGTGGTGGCCACCCACGTTTCGGTTTATTGTGGGTAAACAAACTCGATAAATCGTGTACCCAGGAGCTCCAATCGTCGGTGTGTGTTTTAAAAAAGGCGTGAATAACTCTGAAAAAATAATTTCACCACCACGTCGACATCATCTCCTGGCAAATTCACGTAATAATCAAAACCCAAGGGGTTGAATTGTTGGATTTGAAGAGTGGGAGTGAGAAAGTACGTGTGACGTTGCGAGAGTGAGTGTGAGAGACCAACGAGAGAGAGAAGACAAACGAGACAACGAGGTAGAGAGGGGTGAAGGAAGTGTTAAGGCAATAGAGTTTTTCCATCATCACATATCCGTGTAATACGTGAAATAATAATCGTCAAAATCCAGTAACAAGTGGATGTTGAAGACGTCTCTCACCAGTGATAAAGAAAAAAAATAACCTGACGTTCCCATGAGTTTCACAGATAAACTCGTCAAGTTGGAATAATTTGGGTGGGCCGGCCATATTACGTGAAAGAAATAAGCCAGAGTCGGTATCTCGTATATATTTTTTTATCCCCTCCTCCCCCCCTTTGTTTTCCTCGTTTTATTATTTTGATATTTGTTTCCTCCTTTTTCCCCCAGCTTTTCTCCAACTTATTTTGCACTCGTGTGCGTCGAACGCGTGCACATTAAACATTGACTCCCGGGGCTCGAGGGGCTGGGGGACACGAACAATTGATTTGATGGTAAAAATAAACAAAACAGATTCGCAAGTGACTGGATGAGAGAGAGACTGAGGTGAGGGAGAAGGTTTCAAGAGGGGAAAAAAAAAAGGTTGGGACTTTGTCGCTGGGGGGTTTTTCCTCGTGTTTTGAAGGTGCGAATTGTTGACGGATTTTTGGAGTTGTCCAGTGAATTATTCGAGAAATTTCGTCATGTCGTCAACTTATTCGAGGACACAGGAGAGCGACGCGTGGGCGCTACTTGCCCTTAAATCAGCACCAGCTAGTCCAGCTAAAATGCAGTGGAATCCTGAGGCCAAGGGTGCACCTATTGCTAGATTGGAGGGACGTGAGTTTGAATATATGGTTAGACAGAGGAGAATAACTATTGGAAGAAATAGCAGCAAGGGAGAGGTTGATGTTAATATGGGACTCTCGAGTTTTATATCGCGACGACATTTGGAGGTTTTTTATGATCATCCGTATTTCTACATGACTTGTAATGGCAAGAATGGTGTTTTTGTCGATGGGGTTTTTCAACGCAAGGGAGCACCGGCTTTCCAGTTGCCCAAGACGTGAGTATTTCAGTGACAACTACTGTTTATTTATTTCGTCGGAATTTTCATCGTGACGTTGGGGATTTTGAAGATATTACTCGCTTCAGGCAAATCAATCGTATAAGTAATGATGGAAATGGGAGAATGTGTGAGTGACAAAACATCGGGGAATTACGTCATTGGATGTAATAGTTATTGAAGAGCTTTTTAGTCGGTTCTACCATCTTCCACGTGGGGCATTTTGGGAACTGCATTGAGATGAGATGGAATTTTTTATAAAAAATCTACTCGACCATTTGAATTAGTACAATTGCAAAAATTTTTAAGAAACTCTTCAGAGTTACTACTACTCGAACTCCAATAAAATTTGAATGGAATTTAAAGTCCTCCAGAAATTAATGAGATTTTCTATTAGGTTTTTTCATACGTGTGACTGGATTTCAGAGAAATTATTTCGTGTTTGTGTTTATCTTTGCACTCTGTCCCCCTGGGATGTTGATGGTGGAATGTAAACAAACGTGAACTCGAGGAATTTTTCACTAAGAAATAATGAATGGAGTGATTACTCTGGTTGATGATGAGAGTTATCCCACGTATGTTTCAATTGTTCAATAATCAATCACTGTGGAATCGATGTATCTGTGTGATAACGTCGTACATCTGATCATCAAGACGTTACACAGATAATTCGATAATTACACTGCTAATTTTTGCTCACTGAAGTTGACCTCAATAATTGATTCCCCGATTACAATGAAAAGTTGTATTTTCGATCTGTTAACAATTCCAGATACGGATTTGATAATTAATGAATGAGTGTTGATAGGAATGAATGATCTTGTGTAATTACCTGTGCTTTTTCTGAAGCTCATGAGAAATCTGCTGGGGAGCATTGACAATCGATTATATACATTAAAAATACATTCCAGGAATGATCGTATTTTAATATTGAGTGAATGTTAATGATAAATTAAACAATTATTTTCCAGATGTACATTCAGATTTCCAAGTACAAACATACGCCTGGTGTTTCAATCTCTGGTTGATGAGCAGGAGCAGACAAACGTGCGTATGGCATCACCACCAAAGCAACGTGCACCCCTGCCACCTCTACGCATCAATATTCCAGACACTGGATACAGCAGTCCATTCCCATCGCCAACAGGTACAATAAGCGCTGCTAATTCGTGTCCAGCGAGTCCACGTGCTGGTCAGAGTAGACGCAATATATCAGCTGATTTGCAAATGGTCGCTGCATATGCAGCAGCTGTTGCCAATGAGCCACATACTGGGGACAGACATCAAGAGGCTGGACAGAGTACAAGCAAACAGATGAGCCCAGAGCCTGGGGCTGATTCACGCTATCGTAATAATGCTGGACAGGGCTCCAATGGCACAGCATCACACTACAGCCCACCCAAGGATGACTCAAAACCACCGTATTCATATGCTCAATTAATCGTACAAGCTATTGCATCAGCCCAGGATAAACAGCTGACACTGTCTGGTATTTACTCGTACATCACTAAGAATTATCCTTATTATCGGACTGCTGACAAGGGTTGGCAGAATTCTATACGACACAATTTGTCGTTGAATCGGTACTTCATCAAGGTACCAAGGAGCCAGGAGGAGCCAGGGAAGGGCTCGTTCTGGAGGATAGATCCACAGTCTGAGGCTAAACTCATTGAGCAGGCCTTCAGGAGACGGAGGCAGAGAGGTGTTCCATGTTTTAGGGCTCCATTTGGACTCTCCTCCAGGTTTGGTGGCATTTTTCATTTGGTTTTTTTTTTTCATTAAAAAACATGAGAATTTAATTTTACACGAAATTTATCTATCTATTGAATCGACTTGTTAGCCTTCACTTTTCGTTACTCTGAATTGCTTCAGCGACCTGTGATCAATTTCACCCAGAGAAATAACTGGCGGTGGAAAATGTTTTGTGAAAGATTCTAAGAGTGATTTTCCACTCGGTTTAAAGTTCGAATTATTAGAATGGAATATTTTACACCGGTGGCAGCCTTGACCAATTTTCACCACCTGAGAGATGGAGAAGCTCAAAAATAGTATGGGCTGTGTATTCAATGGAGACGAAAGTACTCAATGCGACGAGCGCCTCTCGTGCATGACAAAAGTAGTATTTAGACCGAATATAGATGAACACTTCCCCCTTCATGTTACTCTCCTTTATGCGAATAAAGAAGTGATTGTTCAATCCCAAGAAAAATCTACTCGTTTCCCAACGATCTGATTAATGAATAATTAAAAATTTTCATTTGACGTTCGACTTCATTAATTGCATTCCAGTAGTCGAGAGATATCTCTGAATTTGAGACAGATAGTTATATTGATATTAAAGAATATTTTGTATATATTGAATTATTTTAATTGGTAAATTTAATTGACTTTTAGGAGCGCCCCGGCTTCACCCTCCCACGTGGGCATGAGTGGAATAATGACCCCTGAGTGTCTGAGCAGAGAAGGCTCCCCAGGGCCAGAATCGTATCCTGACAGTTCGGTACCATCTCCAGCTGGACAATTAAGTCAGTCTGCACCAGGATCACCAGGACATCCTTATGTTTCTCCAGCACCACCGACCCACAAAGGTCGGCTTGTGCAACAGATTGGAGTTGTTACTAATGGCGTTAACAATGATACTCCACGAGAAGGTACATTATTGTCACTTTCATAATTTACAATCATAAAATTCAATCAGATTTCTCTTGTTATGCACCATGTTATATTTTAAATTACTTATTTCGTGGTTTTTGCTGTCTAATCTCTGCGGTCTCCATTCTCTGTCCTCATGAAACTAACAAGTTGATTACGTTTATTTTTCGTGAACGAAAAATACCACGGGATTGAGCTGTACGGAGATTAATGCTCGACATGGAAAAAACCGCTGTAATCTTTCATTTTGAAATTTTTCCTCGCGTGACGTGTTTCAGTCCTTTAGCTGTGAGAGATGATAAATTATGTGGGCAGTTTGATTAGAGGATAGGGCTTATGGAGACTATTAATCACCAATTGTTTATGCAACTCATGTGGTCATGTGGAGTATGTTTTGGGGTTTTTTAGAAAAATATTTGGTGCCTGGAAATGTAATAGAAGAGCAGTCGTTATCACCAGCTGGCCAGTATAGTCCGGCTCCAGTTATTGTACAAACAACATACAACTACAGGTGAATACTCGTGTAACCGGAATCCAGAGATTTTTTAATTCATTGTTAATGTCCAAAAAATTGATTGAATTTCCCAGTGGTACATTCATCGGCCCTGACGCAGGCGTTGGGGCAACCAAGCGTGCCCATGAAGAGCCGGACAGTTCTCCAGGTTCTCCAGCACCTCTGGCAATCGTGGAGAGTCCAGAGCCTCCAGAGCATCAGCAATCACAGCAGAAACGACAGCGCGTTCACGACGCAGACGATCATTGAGAAACTCCCACTAGGCTGCACATTTTCTCATTAAAAAAAAAATCGTAGGATATTGTTATGATTGCAGTTATGATTAAATTCAGCTAATCGTCAGACGAATCGTCCGCTCGATCTCAGAAGCGGTGCGAACGATGATCTACGATTTAAATATCGATTAATATTTGAACAATCGAGTGATGGACATTTTTCAGAGTGAAAACTCCTTTTTTTCCTTTTTCTAGAATTGCTAATTTTATTTTTCCCCCTTTTAGGTAGTAATTAATGAGAAAAAGTCTTCGAATGGCCGTGATTAAGTAACAGTAGGAATTTATTAATGATAGGTCTTTTTCATGATCAATAGTCGACTGTAGTAATTTTTTTTCCACTTATTTTTCCCTATGGTAATCATTTTTTTATTCACCAAACTGCCAGGTTACATTTGTTTAATTGGAAATTCGGATTTTTTTAAGTTTATTTCGCGAGTGGATGATCCGTCTGACTTGGAACTCCAATGAGTTTCTCAAACATCCCAGGATTAACCCTTCAGTCCCATTTGTTCAGATTATGACCAAAAGTTATTACTTCTAATTAATGAAATCACGCGGTACCATTTATTATCGGCTGTTGGATTGAAATGGAAGACAAAAATAATCATCACTCAATCACTCGTGAAATCGAGTCCTTTTAGTTACGATTTTTTGATTCTAGAATTAATTTTCTAGGAATTATTATAACATTTTCGTTGGTATGAATTGTGGCATATTTCATTGATTCATGAGTTTTTCAAAAAAAAAACGTCCATTCGTGAAAATGAGGGAAAAATATGATGTTAATGTAGGGAAAATGTACATCACGTACTTATATTGGGAAATGTAATTTTTTCGTACTCACCATTAGCTTTTACCCAAACGGGGGATTTTACTCACGAGAGGAAAATAAAGGAAAAAAAACGAAGAGAAATGGAATTTCTTTGTGGTGTTCAACAGTTCTTCGATTCCCCCCAAGCTGTTGCTCCTTATCAGACATGATATCTGGCATTTAAATGTTTTTAGATGATACTAGAATTTTAGCTGGTAATTAATGATCAATTAACGATCGAAACACTAGCTCATCACCCAATTAGAAACTGCTTGTAATTGAAATACAATGTCAATCAGCTAAATACGTTGATTTCCCAATATAATTACGGCTAATAGCTTGTCGAATCTGCTTATTCCAGAGTAATCAATAGAAATGGTGGAACCCCTCTCGCATAAAACGAAAGAAATAATCAGCAAACTGAAATTCATTGATCTATCCGGGGAAGTGAGATGGGATTGAAAATAGAAATTGGAAAAAGTCTGAACGTGAATATTTAAAATTCATCTCATTTCACCATTTTGCCAGCCGCAAGAGAATAGAATATCTTTTTTTTTCTGTTGATGATAAGAGATGATAAACAAAGATGATGCTGTTACGAGCAATAAATAAACAATGACACAAATCATATTTTTTTTTTCCTTCGTCAAGTTGTACAGCCTCCGGAGCAGAACAAAGTGAATGAGAAAAAAAATTAAATAATCGTTAAAAACAACAATTCTAATTTATAGATATGCATATGTATGTGTATATATAATCTATATTTATACCCGTATATACACGTATATATGTGTGTGTGTATTTGGATGAGTATATGATGTATTCGATTGAATAATAACTCTTAGTGTTTATTATTGCGATGAACAAAATGTTGGGGTGCCCCGAGGTGCCTCATTTATCCCCCCCCTAGGTATCAGAGATAATTATTCCCATTATCTCCCCCCCTCCCCCCACAAATCAATGGTGGAGCGAGATAATCGATTGCCCATAGATTCTTAAAAATAATTCAGGAGAGGGCAGTGAAGGAATCCAAACGAAAAGAATAAAATAAAAAAGAATGTATTATAAAATTTCAATGTTTCGCAGGCAAATCGTTAATTATGTTTATGATTTTGTAGAGAAATAAGCGGAATAATCGGAAGGAGAATAAATTAACAAATTATATATAAGCAAGTGACATCTATTTTTGTGACGATTAGCGTAAAAAGCATGAGTGTAGAAGAAAGAAAATAATTGAAATGAAGTAGAAATGTTCGTATGATGACCTCGAAGCGATAAATAATTTGGTATACCGATAATTAATGCAGCGAACAGAAGAAATGACAATTGTGTAAATTGCGTCTATTAATCAATCCATTTGTTTATCGAATCACCGAATGTTCATCTCTTTTTTTTTTTTATTGTAAGAATTTATTGGAAATTTATTGACGAATTGGGAATGTGAGAGCTTTATATTTATCCTTTAGGCCCACATGACTTGGAATTTTTGTAGAGTAAAAAATCTTCGGGGAGGAGATGGGATGGAAAGAGATGGCGAGTGTATCGTGCACGTACAATAATTGAATCATTTATTATTTTAATAAATCACGAGATTGTGCGATGAACTTGTGATTCTGTTCGGCTGCTAACTACAAGACTCTTGGCTGATACAAATGTGAATGCATAGGAGAAATAATTTATTCTATGGGATTAAGACAGTAGATGCCTCGACTTCTTATCCCCAGAATTGTATAACGGAATTCAGATGATTAGAGATGATCTAGGCATAAAGTGCTTCTTATGATTTCATTTGTCGTTAATGGAACAACCACGAATTGTATTATTTTTGCTTACGAGTCATTCACGAATGAATAAACAATGCTTGACAGTTTAACGATGTAGGGAGATAATGAACGGTAATTGGGGGAGATTATTGTTGGAGGATTGAGTAGGAATGAATTATCAAATTTAGTTGTGATGGATTGGAGGGCGACATGATTGAGGAGAAGGAGGATATTATGGGCTTTCGGATAAATTTTAAGGAAATATATGGATTCCAGATTATTTTTCGAGTTCATTTGATTTCTCCTTTACCCTATTCACATTTTTTATCACGAGGACCGAAGAATTTAGTGATTATTTTCAATTGTTAATTAATTCACAATTCCTTTGGTACTTGTAGAATATAATTTTTGGTTTAACGCCTGTTGCAATAATAATGTATGAAGATATATTATAATATAAATCGTGTATTCCTCTAAATAAAATTCATCACTATAAGCCATTAAGCACATTATCAGGAAAGTGAGAGATTCCAGCTCTCCTGAGTTAATCAGGCACCAATGAATACGTAAAATTATTAGGCACTTCACATCCTGGATGTGTATTAAAAATATTTTATTCTCTGTCATGTTCTCTGTGAGGTTCACTTCTTCTCATCCTGGGCCATTACAGACTCGTAGGACGGCGGTGGTGGAACTAGAAATGAAATAATAAAAATGGAATTAAGTTTCAACCTCTGGGGCTGCATTCAATCGTAAAGTCATAAAAGGAATTGAATTTAATTCCCTTCGTCATCAATTTTTTTGTTAAAGACACAAATCATTGATTTCGTCGATTTGGGGAATTGAGAGATTCCTCCAGAAATAAAGTATAGAATCGAGAGTCATGAGTTATAATTATTTATGAAATTACGTGATGCAGGATCCGCAGGCGCAGAAGGACTTGGAATTTGGAAGCCGATCGCTGGTACTGGATTATATGAGGCAGTATCAAAATTCGGTTTAATTCCTGGCGAATTCATTCCTGGGGCAGTAGGAAAGGAAGACGTCGGGGTAGCCACTGGAGCAGTTGGAGGCACGAAAGATGCCGAGTCTTCCTGGATTGCACCCAATCTCGAACCGATTGTGATCGGAAGTTCCGATTTAGTATCGCAATGGCTGTCGAGAATAATTTTTGAATTGTAACTCATCGAGTTAGTCAAAGGAATTACAGTTTACCAATTCTACAGAATTTGTGGATTTACCAGTCAGAAACTACGAATCTGATGCAGGCGAGGTATTTAATATCGATGAGATTGCAGTATTGGAAACCAGAGTGGAGGATCGAGGGCACCTGCAGTCCGAGTTTTATGGGGGTATGTGTGGGGAATGGGCCATGTTTTTCGGTGGACTGTAGAACTTCAACCTGAGACTTCGTTCTACTCTCGGCATGAAATTCTAATTGCTGAAAGCATTGGAAAAAAATCGGTCGCTCATTATTTTTTCAAACAATTTTTCATTCCATTTATACTCATCTAATGATTCACCTGTTTCAATCGTAATCGGATAGCCTGGATGTCTACACTCCTGGAGCTTGCTATAATCTCAATAATAACATCAAGTTCATCTCCAATTTCGTAAGTACTCTTTGGTATGTGTATTCGTGCCTCCATGAACCCTTGACCGAGACAAGGAAGTATGCAGCAGCAATACTCTGCATGCACCTCGTCTTCGATGATGTGCTGTCAATAAAATCACGTATGGAAAAAAAAAATTGAAGGAAAAATTCAAGTGAAACTTCATTTAAATTTTCAATGGATACTGCTAAGAACGAGGTAAGGAATACTAAAGAACAAGAAGAGTCTCAGATAGAACGTCAATGCAATTCCAAATGCGAGGGATTCTCCCAGTTGAATTTAACATTCTTGTGAAATATCTTGTATGAATATAAATACATGATTTTTCGGTTTTATCTTCTACTTACTGACGGTATTTGGGTGATATCGAGGGGAGAGTAAACGGTGAATGGAAGGTAGCATTCTGGGTCCAAGGCCCATGCTATATCCATCACTGCTTTGATGTTGTACACAACGTCACCATATTTATGCTCAAAGCTGTTGGGGATGTTCATCGGAAGTGTAAATGTAAAGGGAAAAATGTGTTGTCCTCCCACCAATTCAATCTCGCCGTCTGGAAATTCCGGGGAAAAATATCACGTGCCATAAATCATCATCAGGGAAAATCGATGGAAAATTAATTTCTGACAATATTAAAATGGGAAAAATATTTCTCAATGGGAGGATTCGAATTTCACTCACGGGAACTTCCAACCACGTAGACTTCTGTTCCAAAATAATTTTCTTCTGCTCTGTAGTAAACAGTTCTTCTGTTTTTTCCAGTACCCCTTGTCTCTGACCAATGGACCTTCGATCTGCCTTTGAATCTCAAGCTGATGCCTGAATCAATCATTAATTAAATCAACATATAGACCATTCTGTAATAAATCATTCTATAAATTCAGGAGAGCAATCTGTGGGTTTTTAAAAATGTTTTGCATCAAAAGTACGATCCATAATAATAGTAATAATCAATAATAAAAATAAACAAATCATAAATAACACTCCAATAAATAATTAAAATGTCACATTTGTTCAAAATGCAGAAAGATAATTTCAGCTAATGAGATATTAATGTTTAAAAAGTTTGTATCTGATTATAAAAAATAATTAGAGCTGAAAGAAGTTGTAAAAAAAGATCGTTATAGTTTTTCATTTCAAAAATAGATGCATTACGAAATGTTTTTATTAAATTCATAAAGATAACTTCATAACATTTCCAAGCATCCAAGATGCGTTAATTAATAAATTTTGTGATACAACGAAATGGGTCAAGTTTCGAAATTATTATTATTGATAAAATTCAATGGAATTTCACAGATTTCATAAAAACACTTGCTGCGTATTTGGAATCTTGACATTTAACTGGTGTAGGTGGCGGAAAAACTTGAACAATTCTAACCTCCAATAAATATAATGAAGATGATTAAAAAAATAAATACACATTCCCGAGCCTACGGAGAGATTGAAGAGAAATTAAATGATTTATTTGCCTCGACATGTTGCTGCTTCATCCAAATCCACAACGGCTTCTCCAGTTATTGTTTCACCTGGTGAATAAACGATGGGAAACTTGTTGACTCTGATGGCAATCGATTTATCAGATGGCATGATAAATAAATAGCAGAAAAATCATGCAATCTAGTATCAGGTGGATCAGGGTAAATTAAAAAATTTGAGGTCACGAGGAAAATTCACGCCCACTGTATTGCGACGCAACCCCAACTGTTTTTCCTGATATGCACACTGTCAGTATCAAGTTGCATTTTCAAGGACATGATTAGATGAAAAAGTCTACTCATTGAAACGGTTATCTCATAATGCACACAGAAAAATTATCGACTTTAATGACATCAATATCTCCGTTTGAATTTTATTTTCATCTTCAACAAATAGTTATTACGAATTAATAAAAAAGTAAATACATAGGTCACTTATAATAAAATTATATAATTCTATTTATACTTCAATTTATTTATTTAGTTAATTTAATTCAATTGTGAGAGATAAGAGCTTCAATTTCGATTTTTAGTGATTCCGATTTGATAATGAATTCATTTGTTTAATTAAAATTGAAGAGGAATGAGAGAAATTCGAGAGATTTCTTAATGATTTGAGTTTATAAATTTTAATGACGAAGGCGTGGTTTTTATGAAAAATTTCTATTTGTGCATTCAAGAATTATTTATTATGCAGAAATCATTTCTGACTCGCGTAATTTGAATGTAAATAACCCAATGGAATTTCGATTCTACGAGTCATCAATATTTTACAGCTCAGGATTAACATCAACTGTGGATCAGCACATTGATTAGTCATCAGTTCCAACCTGTTTTAGATATAGGCATTGATGGGATGGATAATGTCCAACACAGGAAGTCCACATTAATCGAACTAATGCAATTTCTATCGATCCATCCGGCGAGCTGTATGAATTTTTCGATATGAATATGAATTAGTAACAATCGACCGTGTATTTTTGGATTAGACCGACAGATTCCCAGGGCTTGAAAATTGAATTCTTAAAAAAAGTCTAGCGGTCTTGAAGTCTTAAATTGAAAACTAGAGTAAAAAAATTCATTTTGAAACATTCGTCGGGATTTGAGGATTTTTGAGGATTTAGGATTTGAGTCTCGCGTTGTTAGCGCTAAGTAGCCACAAAATCTGGAATACCAAGAGACTTGAAACTCTGACCGCAATAATCTACTAATAAACATCATTCCAAGCATGTATTGAAAAACAGCTGGTGTGCGAGTGCGATATGGAATAATTCATGACCACTAAGGCCGACCGGCAGCTTGATTCTCTCGGAAGCTTAAATCGAGATTCACTTCTAGTGGAACTCTCATCCGTTGCACATCCCACCGAAACTACATTAAAAATAGAATAAAACAGAATCAATATCCTCCAATTCTACATAGTTACAAAATCATATAAAAATTTTATACATTTTCTATAATTGAATTTATATTTTTAATAATCATTGGTATATTTTTGGGTGCAATGGAGCGGATCATTTCGATTGTTTCAATTATATCTTTGTTCCTGCTTGGAGCACATGGTCTTCAGGAATTAACCGGAATTGTTCAGACAGATAAAGGATTTGTGCGTGGCGCGAAATTGAAAACAGTGGGAAATTCCCTCGAGTACTCGGCGTTCAAGGGAATCCCCTATGGCAAACCACCACTCGGATATTTACGGTTTAAGGTGAATTTGAAGGATTTTAATTTCGAGAATTGTCAGGTAGAAAACCACTTGACGAATAATTCGTCGAGTGATTGATTGTCGAAGTTGAAAAAATTTTAATTTAAATTGGTGATCTAAAAAAAAATTGATTCCAATGTTATATTCCATGAATTAATTTTCGACCTTTCATTTGTATCAATTACGTCACGAATTCATGTGTTATGTATTATAAATATATATTATGTATTATAATTTGTTATTGTTATGTATTATTTTTAATTTCAGCCTCCGCTGGAAGCAGATAGTTGGAATGATATTTTAAATGTGATATCCGACCCAAATCCATGTCCCCAATTCGCTCGCAAAACCGTTGATTTAATTGGTAACGAAGACTGTCTCTATCTCAATGTCTACACGCCAAAGGTCAGCGATTCAATTATTCACGGATAATAATCGATTATTTGATAATCATCGGGGCTCAGGGAAACAGCCGATCTTCCTTAATCAATTCATCAAGCCTTTTGATTTTAATTCTCAATTGAAGGCCGAGATTATCGTTGTCACTCATAGTTATCTTATTATCATTCAATGACTCGACTGTTCTTCGCGGTCTGTCAATTAATCAATTCTATTTATGACACCCTCACTCGTCAATTTCCATTTCTTGTATTTCATCAAAACGCGCGAATGAAGATTAATTATAAATTTGTCAACCACATTTTAATTAATTCTTACTAGAAATTTTATTGTTTTAAACAATCAGATATTTTCTATAAATCGTATCACTCGAAGAAATCGATCTTTCTGTTCGTTAATTTTTTATACGGTATATTCATTATATAAAATTAATTATAACTGCTTCATAAATTTGTTTTGTCGATAATTAATGGCGCTGAATAAATTCTCCCTTGACACACTGATAACATTTCACAATTGACAATACCTTTCCAGACAAAATTCAATTCCGACCCTGGGCAATTATCATCGGTAATGGTGTGGATACACGGTGGTGGCTTTTACGAGGGCGGTACCAACAGTTCGGTTTTGTCTCCTGATTTTTTAATCGAGGACAACGTCGTTGTGGTTGCGATGAATTATCGTCTAGGTGCCCTAGGTAAATCACCAATTAGTCTCCTAATGATCCATGAAAATCACTCGTCATTGTCCTCAGGATTTTTGTCACTGAACCATCCGAATATCACTGGCAACGCGGGACTCAAGGATCAGGTGTTGGCATTGAAGTGGGTACAGAGAAATATTCGAAATTTCGGGGGTGATCCCTCAAAAGTTACGATATTCGGACACAGCGCTGGATCGGCTTCTGTTGAGCTTCACAAGATATCACCCATGTCCAAAGGTACCACCAATTTTCTAGTCTTCATCTTCATCCCCAGACGAGGCCTGACCGAGCATTTATTTATTTCCCTTATAATTTCCTCTCATAATATACGATCACACGAGTCAATTTTTTTGAGGGCATCTCCGAGGATTCAACGATTTGTCGTAAAAATCTGAAAATTCCCCCGGGATAATACTATTAGTAATGGAAACAATTCTCAGGACTCTTCAGGGCCTCCATTGCCATGAGCGGTTCACATCTGAACCCCTGGGGATTTTCATCAGTGAACGCAGCTCTCTCCAGGGCATTTGAATTTCGCAAACACCTGCATCTAACGATAACCGATACCGATGATTTTGTCAGACAGCTTTACCATGTGCCTGTTAATAATTTGGTAACCGGAGTTTCCAAAATGACGAACTTGGTAATAATTCTTATTAAAAAAAAATTAATACTAAGGAATTATCGGAGAGCAGAATAAAAGGAAATGCTTAATTTTATTTTCTCAGTGCTTGAAACCTTTTTTAATCGTGTAGATAGATTTTATATGAAGAATTCCTTTTTCTTTTCAGGTTAATATACCCTTCGTACCGGTCCTGGAGGAGGCAACGATAAGTAATACTGAGAATTTTCTCTCCGAGTGTCCAATTCGCAGATATAAATCCGGAAATTATGAGGATTTGCCGCATATGTTGGGGTTCGTTGATTCGGAGACATTATTTCTTCTCCCTGGTGAGTCACCAGTGATTAGAAGGATTTATTTGTAATTATATAGTCAATTAATTATTTATTGTCGTATGAATTGCAGGCATTTTATTCGATATGTTAGACTGGAACATCTCAGACTTCAAGAAAAAATCAATTTGGGAAGTTGATCCTCAAGCCATCCGTGAAAGTGTCTCTGTGAGGATTTCACGATAATTCAGCTTCGATTATTGATTCTTGATTTGTGATTGGGGTTCTGTTGCAGATAAGTTCTGAATTATGGTTTCTTACTGGGATCGAGCGTACTCAGAGGTACTTGAGCAAGAGAAAGGCATCTGTCTATTATTACAAGAATTCCTTCGATTATGACGCCGCATTGCACAAGTTGGAGGGATGCCCAATAAATGGTTTGATTTTTTTCAGATTAATTTAATAAAGTAAATTAATCCGGAAATTATTGAAATAAAATTGTGACAATTTCCTTTGTACATGCCATTAATTTAGGTACATCGCATTCCGACGATCTTGCTCACATTTTTTGGATGCCAGAGAAAAATCAATCTCTCGATTCGACCAGTGAAATTTCCATGCAACGAAAAAGAGTCGTCAGACTCTGGACTAATTTTGCAAAATACAGGTATCTCTCATTAAATTTTCGGACTGCTCTCTCTAATCCCAGTTACGTTACAGTGATCCCACGCCAAATGGAACAAACGATGAAATCCTGAATGTGCAATGGATGCCATCAGGTACCGACGGACTCCATTTATCAATAAACAATAATGGATTGACAATGGGACCGCGGCCAATCAGCACGACAGGAAAAATTTTGGGAAAATTTTTCGATGCCATCGAAGAGACTTTGAACGGATGTTAATCCCTCAGTCACGATTTCCATCGGAATAAAATAAAGATCGAGCTATTGATGAATGAATTCATCTGATTCATCAGTTATGATCACATTTCTTTTAATTAAATATTTTTTTTATTACGCTATGGCTGATCCGATGATGTAATTCTCCTTTGGAGTTGATGCAGTTGAATTCTGTTTATTTCTCACTCCATTATAAATGCTTGTTTAAATCTTCCACCTGAATTATGCAAATTTCATCATGCCCATGAACGAGGCTCTACAATAGTATCCCAGTAAGTGGTGTTTACTTATTAAAGAGTCAGGGCATCTTAACGCGATGGCAATTCAAACTCCGAGACCTCGCCATTTGTTCTCCTGCTGTCTGTTCCATTTTCTGGGACGAGAACAGCTCGATCTGGAAAAAAAATGAGTGAACGAATTTTATAAAAATTCTCTGGAAAACTTATAGGAATTTCATTCCGATTCTTGAATTGATTTATATTTTATTTTCATTGCGGCAAATAATTCTCGATTTTTATAGAATTTTCCACGAGATACTAAGGGCATGAATTTAATTTTTTCTATTATGGATTACACATTTCGTGGAATATCAGAAATATCTTGAAAATCGGTGGGACATCGCAAGATTTTAACTGATTATTTTTCAAGAATTAATGATCCACCAGCAGACAAGAAAATTTTCGTTTATTTAACGATAAAAAAGTAATTTTTCATGGATTGAACGACCATTGACGTCATAACCGAGTAAAAATATCGTTAAAATGTGCCAGCCACGGAGTTTCAGGAATTATTCCTGAATAATTAATGATGCACCCGAGATTATAAATAAATAATTCACTCTTTGTTGAGTTCATAAGTATCAGACAGCTCTAAAATATTAAATGCCCTAAGTAATAAAGTTCTTGAAAACATGCACAGTACAAATCGGCCATTATCTTGAATAAAAAATACATGGAGATAAGAACTTGAATTGTACCGGTCAATGGAGAATTGTCCATGACAGCAATAAAAAGAATAACCATTGCAAATAGAAACGGAGATGAGATACCTCCGCCCGATTATTTCATATCATCGAATGTTGTGATAACGAATAAATTTCTCGTGGATGCCTCAAGCCTCCAGTAATTAATTTGGATAATAAAAAATTGAACGAGCACGGATGCTGTCACGCGTTTGACAGCCAAATGCTATTAATCCTAATTAGCAAACTGTATCAGGCGTAAATTGCTGATACGATGCGGAGGAAAACCCAGTGGTACGATGTGCATTGATGGATCATTGTTTGATGATGAAGTAATTGCTCAAACATGGGATCAGTTTCTATTCTACTTGTTTGTTTGCTCGAGCATCAGCCACCGATGGAGATATTTATTTGCGCATTAATTTAGATTGCGGCTGTGAAATGGTGAATTTCAAATGTTCTAATAATTCATTTCCAAGAGATTTGAAATTATCAACATTTTGAAGATTCAAAACAATTTGAAAGTGATGATGCGGGATAATTGATGACAGTGTCACTATCACTATCCCATCATGCTGATGGTGGAAAGATGATAATTACGTATTATTACTGAGGGAATTGTCAGCCCCTATACGTGCTGATGTCTGGACAAAGCCACTGATGGCAACATCTCAATCAAATTCACGTCCGCAACTGCAATTCCGAACTGACAATTATATCGGGGACGGGGATTGTTTATATCTCAATGTCTCCACGTCGAAAGTAATCCGAGGTATTAATTATTGAACTCTTCGGACTGCGAAAGTTATGGGGAGGAAATTTCAGGTTTTGTTGATTGAGACATCGGGAAAATGCCCGGAGGATTGAAATTTTAAGTGGTTCCGCCAAATTTAGTCGGACTTCTCTTGTCAGGCTGAAAATTCAGACGAGTCGTTCAATTTTAAAATAGAATCGACACAAGTGAAGCTAAGGTTCACCGGTTCATCTCAATCTTCGCAGGTGGAAATTAGATTGTGCAGATAGGATTAGATAAATTTATCAATTATGAGTTATGAGTCATCTCTGAGTAGTAATTCCGTTTCTTCCGCCGGCTTTCTATTTTTGGATCGACGAAATATCACCGGAAATGCTCAATTGGGAGATTAGGTGCTTGCGGTAAAATGGATTCGATGGTATATTTTGAATTCGACGGAATTACGATATCCGGTCAAAGTGCTGAGGCTACTCTGAGGCTACTCCTCTGGAATTCCATAAATTATCTGACCTGTCAATTCGGCTCCAATTATGCAAATTATTATTCTTTTCTAATTATAACATATCGATGACAATATTTCTGTTAATTGTTAATTAAAACCATTCATAAAAAAATGTCAGTGCATTTAATGAGCAACGCAGAGTCGTTTTCAACATATTTTTTGTCTTCGAGTAATCGTATTTATTTCATTTTTTTTTAGTTCCTTTCAAATCAATGTACGGGGATAAATCAATTGCTGGAGATGAAGTTTTCCTGGCGAAATGTGCAGTGAATCTCTATAAATCTGGCAATTTCAGGCAACTGCCACATATGACGGGATTCACCGCTTGCCGAACCGATATATATAGACCCATGTAAATCGTAATTGGTGATTGGATATCATGTGAAACACAATTCTGCGAGTGGAAAGGATATTTTATTCGTGGAAAGAATATTTAACAAAAATTTTGATCTATAGTAGAGCTTCCCATTGTTTTATTAAAAAACTATCAAATTCCGTATGAAATCATTTGATATTTTTACACGGTGAGGAATATTGAATAAAAATTACGTGTCTTCTCCGTAATTTTAATTAATTTAAAATGTAATTGTAGGACATTTTTTGGAACTGTTACATCATTTTTATCTAAAGTCACGAAATTTTTCTGTGGCGTTCCGTAATTTTTATCTGAAAATTATCTGCGAAAAATTACGATACGGTGACGTAAATTTTTCGAGTCGATTTCGTAATCAGTGAACAAACTGAGAGTTCCGTAATTTTTACTCAATATTTCTCTCCGCGTATGGAATTATGGATATATGATTTTGATGATGATTTGTGGTATCGATGCAGCTCTAAATAATTAATCGTAACAATTTGAATAATTTCAAAGGGTTGCGGGAATAGATTTTCTCGTGGCAGTGGAAAATATGTGATCAGAATCCTCAGGTTGCATTCTTCTGTGAGATATTCTTGGGTTACGTGGGTTACTCCAGGGCATGTCGAAATATGAATCTTCTCGTGCAGAAGACCCACGAAACGTCCTGAGGGCAATTCACCAGTGAAGTGGAGAATACAGAAAAGTCTGGTACAGACAGGTTGATTTTTTATAATAACATTTTTTTTTTTAATTCTTTTAGAGTGCTGGAACCCGTACATTAGGTTATTTACACTTTCGTATGGTAGATCATATTAATTCTATTACATTGCCATGTTAAATTTTATAATAACATTGTATTGGTTTTCCTAGCATCTTGTAATCCCGAGATTTTAATGAGAGAATGTCAATTAATAGTAATAATACGGCTGTTCAATTAAATTCATTCAGAGATTTTTTTTTATTTCAGATTTCAGAGAGTCAAGTCGAACTGAAGTGTGACGTTTAAAATTTAATAATTATTATCATAATATAATTGGTATTATGTCTAATTATAATTATTGGGGGTTTTGTGGTTAAATTTGTCCGTGGAATTGTAGATTGTGGTAATGATGATAATTGACAGATTGAGTTGATAAGTGAGGATGACAGAAGGGTTCGCAGTTCAAGTTATTTACATCCATGGGGATCTTATTCAGTGGATACGTTATTTAATACTTTATTGATTCGTGTTACCCAGTGGGTAATTATGTGAAAGATAATTGAAACGTACTGGGAATTATCGATGGGTGTACATTTCTGTCTTTTTGAAGATTGAATTTGCCGGTCTATTTTGAAAATGTCAAGTGTTCGAATTTCACATTAGCGACATAATATTTCAATTAAAAATATTCGATTACTTTCATGAATTCATTATCAACTTCAACCATTCATTATTTCCTATTTTTTTTTTAACCAATTGCGAAATAAATGACAATGAATAAAATTGCGCAGGAGAAACCGGGAAAAATGCAAAAATTGACTTTTCATTTTGTTTATCAGTCGTCGAAGTTAAGATGCCGTAAAAAATGTGTAAAAAATAGTTAAAGATTTATAAACCATGCATTTGCAAGTTTTTAGTTCTGGACCAGGAAAATACCTGAAATAGGGTACCATAGATTTCTTAATGAGGCACCACCTGGACGGTTGTAAACCCCCGGAGAGTTTACGTCTCTTCACGTAAATCATTCAAATGATGGGGAAGAGAACGTCAATAACGTGTTGAGCACTTTGGGCTATGAATTAATGAAGACGATGGTGTCAGCCTCGTATATACACTCATGCCCTCCCCCTCGCAGTAAACAATACATAAACTGAAAACCTCCGGTAATTTTGCCTTAAATTCACTCACAAATATTACATTTCGACCATGTGTTTCGAAATAAAATATTCAGAACATTCATCTCATATTATTTATCCATCTATTTGCCTTACGCATTTTTCCAATTCCACAATTCATGAAAATTATATATTCTATGCATTTATCTTCCAAAAAACGTAATTCTGTTAAAAAATTGAAAGGTCTTCTATCGATTATTATTTATTTTGTTAATGGAATATTATTAATGCCTGTTCGCTTTTTTTAAATTAAAATCCATGGAAGGGAAAAATCGGATTACATTCTGGGGCCAAATCATTGACTGGTATATTTGAAATAAAAAATAATTCCAATACAAATACGGTACAACGAAAACCTTTTTTTTTGCCAGTGGCTTTCCAATTATCAATTGCATATTTGCACTTTCTATTTAGTTTACGGGATTTTCCGATGGTGTTTACTAAAAACCATCGGCTAATCCCCGAGTGTTTTTTCCCCATTCACGTTTTTTCCCCCACCATCACGGTTGAATGGAAAAAATATTCGCAATATTTTAAAAGGAATTCATCGATGCTAGGATTCGATGATGAAAAATAAATAGCACGACTCAACGTAATTAAACATTCAAACAACTAATGGATTGTTAAGAATGAATAATTGCCGATAAGAGTAATTATTTATTTCTGTTAAAAATATCTTTTTGTATATTCTTTATATTCTTAGCATGTTCAATTTATTTGAATAATACTTAATGATTTATTTGATTAATATCTCGAATGACAGAAACTTGGGAGGATGATGCGCACAAAAGGATCTTCAGTTGAATATCATTATCCATCCACTTGTGCAGCGGTGATTCTCAGAGGCACCAGGAGTCAAGAGAATGGAGATGTTCCGGAGAATGTCATTTCTACTTGGAACATTCACCGGAATTCATCCCAAAAGGAGAGCTGTGTACTCTGGCTTTTTCTCAGTTAGAAGAATCGTTGTACACTGGCATTAAGCGGAGTCATGTCAGACCGGGTCCGTTGGAATTTTCAAAGGAATTCCAATTTTACGAGAGAAACTCTGTGGACGAGGGATGGATATACCCCAGCAATGAGACCCTTTCATCTCAATAAATGAAAGCGTGAAAGGAGTCATTTTCCTATACAAGATGAAATGCATCAATTGCTCTCAAAATCCTTTCTCTTTTTACTCAATATTTCACTCATACCTAATTATATCATTCTATATTTTATTAATAATTCATTATTCAACAGAAAATATAAAGGAATAATGGACATTGTTTAAATCTATTTAAGAAAGTTTCGAAAAACTAAAAAATCTGTGAATTTTTCAAAAATCATTCGGTAATTCAAAATTTTTGACTTTTCAATTTTCATATTCTTTGAAATTATAATGAAGCTGAAATATCTCCCTTAATTTTGAACACCCCGAGCCCCGAGTTCAACCGATTATCCATTAACTGTCAAGCCATAATCCACCATCAGGCCCATAAATAATAAATCTCTCGTAAAAGAAATAAATTCCAGAGGTTCTATTAGCCTCTCGTCAATAATGAAAAAAATAGCGACGATCGGAATAATTGAATTCCCTTCTGAAAGTCCTCTGCTTTTTCCATGGCGATTTTTACATGAATAAAAATGAGGAGAAAAAACGGTGATACGACTTTTGGCGGGAAACGAGAAGCATTAATCATGCCGACAAGTGTCACGTTTTCCACTGGCAACAAAAACCACTCTGCGTCATACTATATTGCCCTCCCCCCTTCCAATCCCCCCTCCTTTTTTTTTCCATAACTTTCTCATTGCACAAGGCGACAACCACATACATCGTATGTACATAGCGCGAGTTCACGGGATTCACGTTTCGCTATTGGAAAATCAAATGAACTACCCGAGTGATACAGTGAAAAAATATACGACTCGTAGAGATTCAATCACCATAAACCCGAGAATTATATAACTAGTTATGAACAGGAAAACTTTTTGTTTTCTCACCTGTTAAAAACGACACGATTCGTCAAACGATTGCGATTAATCAGGAAATTACCCAATGGTGCAATGAAATTAACAAAACTTGCTGAATCATTAAATTTCCACAAATTATTAGTACTTCATTAAAAAAATCAATTTAATTAACAATAATTAATAGTTTATCAGAAAAATGAAAACAATGTCACTTCAATAATTTATTATAATTTAGAATTAACTGCGGCGAATATATAGTCAATACGAGTGGATTGAAAAGAAAGAGAAAAAGAGACGACTCATTAGATAAAATAAATTGTACAATCAGTCCAAATATATCGAAAGGTTTGCATTAAATCCTGAAATAATGAGGCTTCTCCCTAAATTGGTAGATTATTCCGGTGGGATTGAAACGAAGTTACAACCAGAAGTCGAATCAACAGAGAAAAGCCCATGAGAAAACAAAAGAGAAGATATTGTTTCGCTTACCTCAGACATGTTTCATTCGATCCTCGTACGGGGAAACAAAATCTGATCTATGACGGAAATCGGAAGGGCCAATAAAGAACAGTTGTCCTATCTCCTTCGCTGGAGACGGCACCTATATATCGAAGATACGGAACAAGTACATATATATTATATATGTACCCCGTGGTAGACAAGAAAAGGAGGGCAGCCAGCAGGCGCCTCGCTGGCACCACCTATATACTAAAAACCCCAGTGTCATCTCGATTCTGCCAAGACGATTCAATGCTTTATAGCTATTTAATGGTATTAAAACGAATCGACTCATTCAGTCGGTGGAAAATCCGAAAATCCGACAATTCTCAGATTTTTTTATTTATTTTTTCCCACAAATCAACCGATTTCACACAACATTATTCATTATGAAAAAAAAAACCAATATGAGTTCCGCTGTTTCCTCGCAATAAACAATAATAATTTCCATTATTATTATTAATTTTTCAATGACCCGTTATCCAACAGCGGTGACTGCTAGATGGTATAGTGAAATATTTTTTCAAAAGATGCCAAGAATTTAGAGTTCAAGAAAATCTTGAGAGATCGGAAAGTGGACGGTGCATCGAATGCCGATAACGTACACTGGATGGGTTGAATGGATTCGATGTTTGCCCGTTTCCCAAGGGATGGGGGATGGGGAGGGGGGATAGGTTGGGGGATGTGTTGGCGGATTGGGGGGTTGGTTCGGATGAAGAAAGAGCGGGCTGTGGGTGGTTGGGCGGTGGGTGGCTGGGCGATGGGTGGCTGGGGGGTGGATAGGGAAAAAGGGAATTGAGGGAATTGAGTGGAGAGGGTAACAGTAAGAGCGACGAGAAAACCACGACGTACGTGCATTAGGTTGCACGGTTGCTTTTATTGAACTCCAGGCACGTATACACCAGCCATTACGGATTAAACGCCCGTAAGGATCCATAACCAATGACCAACTGTTCAGAGCGAGTGGTTCTCGTTGGTGGACTAGTTGCAATGCTCCTTCAACAATATATGGTGTACTTTGAGCTGTCACTTTGGCGTTTAATGCATTTTATCCAACCACATGGGCTGACCCTTTACATTCCATTCATATTTCCAGAAATATTTCATTGTATACCATTTAAATAATTAACAATTCCATTTAGATTTTTACTTATTTCTCCTATATTTATTTTTCAATTATACAATAATTATTTTATAGAATTACTTATATTATGGATTGAAATGTGAAATGTTATTTGATTATTTGATTATTTGAAAGAATCAATTGTTTACCTCTTATTGAGAATTAAAAATGAAAAAAGTGTGCAGTAAAGGATGAAGTGGAGGATTCCCGGGAGAACTTAGCCCGGGGATTTTTTTTCTCTTCCTAAAAAAAAAACAGTGCATTGATTTATCTCCCCGAAGTACTTGACATAATTTATGCGCGAGAAGAGAGTAACACAAAGAGCAGTGGGAAAAACGAGAAGGGGAGAATGGGATCTCAACACCTCCCATATATGAAGAGAATGCCAACTCCCAAGGGTTGACCCGGCTTTAATTTCCAACAGCAAAATGCTTTTCCAGTTGATGGGAAAACGGCGACAGGCCAAACCGGACGTGAGGGAGAATCAATTTCACTCGAGGCAGTTAAGTCGACGAGGGATGAGTGTTTAATATTTCACGCCTGTCTCTCCACCTGTTATGTACCCAAAACAAAACAAGTATATATGTATTTTATATTCAACCATCTCTTTTAGTGTTTTACCCAGCATTAACCGGTGATTGCCCCAAAAATTGTTTCAATATTTTTTCACTGCCGCCAAAATTCATTTCGCTATTCATCCAAAAATAATAACGCAATGATTTCGTTACAATGATTAATTTGTAAGTGAATCAAAACAATATCCCATATTAAGAAACCCAAAGTCTGAAAATATAAAGTCTAATTAATAACAATTCAATTAGTTCTCGTTAATTAATCTGGCGACCGATGGTTTTTAATTTTTGCAGATTTAAAATAAAGTCCAACGGATTTCTCTCCACGTGATATTTCTGAATATAATGATCAATAGTTTGTAGGAAAGTTCCGAATCGATCGATAATAACACAACGGAGAAATGTGGCTCTGGTCACGCGAGGATCTGCGAGATTCCGCGGGCCACAGGTCATAAATCAAAATTCCGAACTCGAGTTAATCATAATGAACTACACCGGAGTGCTCGTTAGAAATCAATTAAGCTGTGGTAATAACGTCAATTGTAGTCTCGTCGGTACGGAGGATTTAATTTCTATTATTCCCCATACGACTCCCAAATTTCGTCAACTCCAGGAATTTTCAATTCAAACAATATTTTCATTTCGAATACAGCTGTATCAATTCGATTCAAAATTCATTTTTATTTATTCCTCCATCTATTTATCACGTAAATTATCACCTTCAATTATTTATTTATTAACAACTCAAAATTAATATAAAGTTAAAAATTATAAAATACGATATAAATATGAAATATAAATTTTTCTAATTCCACATGTCCTCGATTTTTATCAACAACTCGTGAAACAAACCATAAAAATATTAATTTATTGATGCCCCCTCCCCCCACGGATGCGCAAGAGGGGGTGGAGGGGGGGGGGAGGGTACTCAATGGTGAAAGCAATAAAAAGGAAAGCCAGATGTAAAATGCCGAATCGAGCGAATTCGATGCTATCCAATCATCACTGAATATTTGAAAACATGGAGTCTGGGGTTAATTTATGAGCGCTCCAATTAATGGAACCTGAAAGTGTCCAACCAATTGGAAGAGACTCCGTTCCAAAGCTGCTCTTCATTTTTATTACGAAATAATGAGCCTGACAGACAGTTCGATGGACGTTTTTATCCGATTCTCAGAAAATAATGAAATACTGGCTTTTTAAGGGATGGGAAAGAGGAATGGGAGGCACTGAATCGGCAGAAACTGAAATTGATTGTGATAAAAATTCAATTGTTATTTTATTTGGAAAAAATGGATGTATGGGATGTTTTTTAAGTATTAATATTATATAAACTTTGAACTGAGTTATATTATCTTATTATGATATTATATTATGTAGGAGATTGAATAAAAAACAGGTGTGAAGTGGGGAAGTAAAGGGGCGTGATAAAAATTTTGACTCAAGTCCTATTATTGGCTAAACGTGAATCCAAAAGTCGTCCTTCAACTGAATAAAAGAGATATGAGAGAAATAAAATCATAGAGGCTCCACCGAGAAAAGCTTGGGCTCGTTTATACCTCCACCCAGGGATTTTCTCGCGGAGAAGACGTGGGTTGTTTGAAAGGAATGAAAACGAAAGAGTCCCGAAGAAAGATGGAGGTATAGTAGTAGATGTGTGTGAGGTAGAGGAATGAACGCTTCATGGCTCACAAAAGTCGCTTTTGGTTCATCCTGTAAGCCTTAGCCCAGGCTTGAGCCGACGTTACAGTGTGAGATAGCAGTGGTATCCCCAGGAAAAAGTTTGTGTCTGTGTCGGGCGATGGCTGATTCAATGTGTGGAGTTGCATTTACTGGGTGGCAAAATATTTCCATTACCCCATCGCTGAGGGGAGGGTTAATGTCAAGAGGAGAAATAGAGAAAGAGTTGATAGCGTAACTTCAAATCTTGGGTGAAAATCTCATTTCTTCATTCCTGTCTACAATCTAAAATGTCAGAATGAGTCATTCTTGATAACGGTGAATGGAAAATCTCGTGTCTGGGGATAAAGTCACCGAAAAATTACCCGATAACTCACCCTGCTCTAGCTGAAATTTCTTATGCCACAGATTGTTTCACTGGAATTCTAGGAATTTTCCCCGAAATTCTATAGAATCTAACTTGAGTTTTCAATAACCGAAAGCAGGTATTCTCAATTTCAATTTAATTGCAACTTCTCGAATTTATTATTATTATTATTATTACTATTATTATAAATAAAAAAATAAATAGAATTTTTGGTGAATGCAATATTACTAGAGAAAAAATGGTAAGAGTGTAAAATGGAGATGTAATTGCACAGTAAAAATATTTTGAATAGGCTTCCCCTTTCATGACACTCGAGCTCTCATCCCCCGGTTGGGACTAGTGAGGGTATTTCTCATTGTGAAAGGCGCGATTTGACGGGAAATGTTTAGAAACTCTAGCCCATTGTTGAACCGCGATGTCTGCAGTGCAGTGACGCTATCACCAGAGGTCGCACCAACGACGAAGACGATGAATATTTGGCGCGTGACGTTCCACTTGTGCGATGTGAATTTGAGATGAGTAGTTGACTGGCTCTGAAAGCACCTAGGTTGGTAATAAGATGTGCTATGCACTGGTATTGTGAATAATTTCAGTTATTCATTTGTACCCAGTGAGTTGGCGGAGTAATTGAGAATGGCGATGCAAATGATGCCTGAGTGGGTCTGATGCATGGAGTGATATTGACGTTCTTCTTGAGATACTTCACTCTTCCGGGGAGTATCTTGTCTATTTATGGGAGAGTACGAGGGCTGCACCAGGTGCTGACTTGTGATGAAAGGCACCTTGGAATGAGAGTAATGGTAATGCTGAAAATATTATACTCGGAATAAAACTATCCGGTGGTGTGAGATAGGGAGGGCCTGAGTCAGCTGGTAAGGAGCTTCGGTTGGAATATTTTGTGAGTCTTATAATTAACTGGGGGTTACGCCGAAGGGAACACTTGCTATGAGCTCACGGAATTATCCGTTATAATTCGCCGCTGAATATTTTGCGGTGGGTTAGGACTGAATTTTTAGAACAATTGGGAAAAATATATGAAGAGATTCGATGCTATAATCTGAGGGGCTCCTGATTTATTTTATTAATTGATTAATTAAAAATTTTAATTATGAATTTAAATTATGAGAGACTTAAATTAAGACTTTTGAAAGATTGATATAATTTTATTATTGATATAACGAGTGTCAATCTGGAATGACAAATTTTGGGGATGAGTTTTCAATGGAAATTTTGATAGTGGAAATTGCGAAGAAATATAACCACCGGCTCAAAGAAATGTGCCGCCCATTGTATATCAAATGAATTACCTTAGCCCGTTGGCCAGTTTGTTGAGGCAGTAAACTACACACGGCGAGTTTTCGCACATTAAGAGGAGTTACTGCCTCCGGTGCTCTTACCCCATTAGTGGCCATGATTGCACCAATTTATCGACCTAAAAGAACTGTACGCGTGCGCGTTTAATTCAAATCTCAAAAGTAAATAAAGTCTCTCTACGTAACCAGGTAAATGGAAAAAAGGTTGGACCCTTTATTTCAGAGGGAAATAATTTTCACTGGAAAACTTGATGGTGGACGATAAAATGCAGGTGGGATTAAAGGCGCAGCGTCGACGACGCGTAATGGAACAAGGCATTTTCCTTCAACTCTCCCCTCTCCTCGGCGACAAACAAAAAGTAGTGTATTCAGCAAAAGAGACGGACTAATTAAACTTTCAGTAATAACCCTCCCCCTTGGAAAACTCTACAACACTTTTCCACTTCATTTAGTCCCTTTTCCCTCGTTCTCATTCCTGTTTCCCCGTCCAACACTCCGCTCTTTATTTATTTAATTCTTCTTTTTTTTTTTACTCTCCAACTTTGGGGATCTTTTTTCAGTTTCTTGGGGGGTTGAAAGTTTAGGGTGAGGTGTGGGTGGAGTGTCCTGGAGCCCTGATGAAAGCCACCCCTTCGAACAGTCGCAGAAACGATGGATCGAAACTTTAACCCGGAGGCACTCATTGTTTGGATTGAAATAAAGACAAACAGTCGTAACATTGACTCTCTGTACTTTTCTTTAATCAATTCTCCACCTCCACAGCTACTTCATACATCTTTTCATTATCAAGATTTTCCAGGAATTTTCAGTGTAATTCTTTGAATAATATTTAAATAATCATATTCTGATCTTCAGTTTTGATCCTTCTTCGGTATTTTTATTTCGCGTCTATTTTTTTTTTCTTTCAATAATTGATAATTAAAAGTTTTTCGTTGGAATATCGCAAAAAACATGAACTCTCAAACGCGAGTGGAACATCAATAAAGACTCCGAGACGAGGGGAAATATACTCATCATTTTCGGGAATTAATTCCGCGAATTAAACTTGAGATATTTCTCTCCCTCGCTCGAGAGGTCGTCGTTTACGGTGAGGAGGAATATATTATGTAAGCCAGGAGGGGTCCATGCACATGGCTTTCAAGAGGCTGTGCGAGAAATTACGCTGGAGAAAGAAGGCTCCTCAGGAAACGAGAGCGGAGTGAAAAAAAAATGTAAAATGAAAGGGGTTTTAGAGGGAAAAAAAAAGGAAAAAAAAAGAGGTTGAGGAGTCCGTTTGAGCGGGGTTTTTTTTCGGCGGGACACACGTTCCTCTTGCTCGTTTCCGTGCAAATTTCACCGTCACTCTGACGGTGAAAAATTCTGCAGTCATCCGAGAAACTCTGTCGGTCTCTCATATGTGCGTGGGATTATCAATATCAAGATTAATAAAACTTTTCCACCACTTTTCGGGAAATTCCTCTCCTGCAATGTCCCAATGAATTTCGGTATTCAAAGTTGAGGATTTATTCAGAATATCTCCATCGATTATTGGAAATAATTGAATAATAAATTAATTTCAACCTCCTAAAATAATTATTATTGGTACTGTAAAGAGAGCTAATTTAATTAAATTACTATATGAATTGGTTGAGTTTGATTAGGTTGAATTGGGAATTGAAAAAATGGAAATTTGAAAATTTTGGGAAGACTGTGATAGTTTTTGTGAATATTTTTGACCCAAGGTGTCCGTCGTTGAAAAAATAATGTTCACCTGGGACTGGCATGACCCTCTAACCCAAATAACTTTTTTCAGAGGCGCAATAGCGCAAGTATTCATCTACCCTACCCACGACCCAAATACTATAAAGTACAATATGCAGTTTACAAGATTAACCCATTCAGTTCTGCTCCCAGAACGGGGGGTTTTGCCATCGCAACCATGTATATAAGTTGACTTCCAGCTCTTCTTACAACCCTCCAACCCTCCAATACCTCTTAAATATAACGTATACTTTACACCGATAGCTCTCGTATCTCAGAATAGCAAGTGCCTCTAACCCGTATTTTCTAACATATCGCCAACATTTTTTCCATCCATGTCAACAAAAATATCTCGATCCGTATAAATTCGTTTTATTGATGATTTATTTGCTCTAAAAGAAGAATCGATAAATGATTCATGAGTCCTAATGGAGCTATAAATACTAAATCAATACACAACGTCGTGTTTTAAAAAGTGATATAATGTCTGGTCAGATAACTTTTCATTAAAAAGTTTTGTCGACACTCGGTCGTACCTTAATGTATTTAATTTTCAACGATAGTAGCAACTGTCCGCCTTTCTACCTCGACGTATATAACATGGACACCCACTCTGACTTTACCGGGGGCGTATTATTCTGACCGAATATTTATGGCCCAACGGGTACAACGTACTTCACCAAAGCACATAATGAAAATCTCCGTGCGATGAAAATAACTGGAATTTTTAAGGAAAAATCCATTGCCCCGGGTTTCATCGAAATCTTTAATTCAACATTTTCATTGCATTAAACATTTTCTCACGATTTTTATAATCTTCCAGCAAAATCCATTTTTTTTTTCATCTCTCAACATTTTCTCACGATTTTTATAATTTTCCAACAAAATCCATTTTTTTTCATCTCTCAACATTTTCTCAGGATTTTTATAATTTTCCAACAAAATCCATTTTTTTTCA
>NW_011887763.1:349498-380442 GCF_000806365.1 Fopius arisanus | reverse complement strand
TTTTCCAACAAAATCCATTTTTTTTTCATCTCTCAACATTTTCTCAGGATTTTTATAATTTTCCAACAAAATCCATTTTTTTTTCATCTCTCAACGTTTTCTCATCAATTGTTTATCAGATTGATGTAAAAAATTTTATGATTATTTAAATAATCCCAAGATTTTCCATTATTTTTTCCAGACTTTTTATTCATAAAACATTCTGGTCTTTCGGATTTCGGTTTTGCCGATTGGCAATTCAATAAATTTGCAAAAATCTTTCAGAAAACGTTCCACTGAATTTTTAATGAGGCAGTCCTTGATTAATTTCCTCTCCTTCCAGTGCAATCGATATTAATTCTGCAAGTCATTGATTGATGAATTTGTAATGATGATTATTTCCCTGATTCACTCGGTCGAATACATCGATTTTTAAATCCCGTAATTCCGTCCATTAGTTCTCATTACTCATTGAAGTCATGAAAATTCTCGCAACATTACTAAGTTTCCCCTCATTACCAGTAGACAATTGCACGATTGTTACGCACGGAAGGCCATAAATTTGCATGAGTTCACGGGGTCACAGCTCAGACATTAGTACATACGCGGAAGTATATATACGAGATGTAGATATGTGGAGTTTGTGGATGGGTGAAATGGAAGAGGCCACACTGCATTATTCAGTTTCCATTTGATCAGCTTATGGTACAACACATTTGCCTAGCGTCTCGTATATCGCATTGCCAGACGATCAGATATCCTTCTATATCGATTTCGCAACCGCAAAAAAAAAATCCCCTTCTCGCATTGCTGAGGTGCTTACTGCTATTATACCATGGATATTTGTACCGATCAGAGACAAAAATTACCGTCACATAACGAATAATTTGAGAAAATAAAATTCTCTCGAGAATTAATTCCTCTCGTGACACGATAATATTCAACTATCTAATTAATTCAATAGTACTAATAATAATAATAACGTATACTTTAAAAATTTGAGCTGAATTTAATTTATTGTGAATATTTGTCGATTTTTTTAAATTTTTATGGTAGGAAAAGAAATTTAATCTGGAATTAGTGAGATTTGAGATGTCTATAACTCAAGAAGTTAACGTAAACTCTCGTCTCTCGTTCCTGAAAATGATGAGACGTGTCCATCCCTTTCTCAGTGCCTGGTGAGGATCCAATGTTGATATAGTATCATACCAGACTTAGTTACGTTTACGGTGGAAATATTGGATAACCCTTACGAGTGAGGTTTCCGTCAAGGGATGACGGCTATTCACTGAGGAAACAGAATAGTCTACTGAGAACAAACTAAGGAGATGGCTTTGAGGTCCTCTCTGATTCACCGGTGGAACGCCAGACGGCCTCTCCATTGTCCGATAGAGATTCGATGCTCTAGAGTCTAGAGGTAGACATTGAAGGCATGTTTCTCGCGTCATTGCGGTATTCTACTGAGATATCCTAGCCAGGGGAGAAATACCAGATTCAATGTCGACTATTCCCATTATTTCGACCATCTGACGATTCGGTTCATTTGTACTCATGTACTCTAACTGCCAAATCCGAATTCACCATGATTCGAGGAAATTCGGGAATCGTCGCGGAAGCCGATGGACAATGCAAACTGTTGGACCAATTTTATCTAGAGAAAGTTTAAAAAAATTCATATCATCATGAATTTAGAGGGAATTATGAATTTACAAGACGAAACCGTCACGAATCCGCGTAATAAGAGATCGATAAGAAATCGATAAGAGATCGATAAGAGATCGAGATAAATTTCAGATTGTCAAATTGTAATTCCCCTGAATTTTTAATTCCTCCGAGAATTCCGGAGAATAATCACCCAAAATAATTGATTTTCATGTGAAATCTCACAACAGTGAGTTCTAACAGACTTAATTAGCGGTGGGGGAAGGCGCGTCTGTCTGGACGGCTAGATGAAAAAATAAAAAAAAAGAAAAACTGATAAAAAAAAAGTCCAATAGTGGTCTAGAAATCACTAGCGGAGCTGAAGTCGCTCGAGGTGAAAGAAACTTTTTAATTTCTGTCGAAGTCGTTGAGGCAAAAAAGATGTCGAGGGTAAGAAGTAAGGGTGGAAATGATACCAGGGGGTTAAAAAAATTGGGGTGAAAAAAAAAAATCGAGTGGGAAAAAGCGTCGAGCCCCGACGGTTCGATATTTTCGAGTCGAGCCGCGTAGTGTGTCGGTTCGATTATTTCATATTATTTCTCTGCATTCTTCTGCGGGAAGAAAACAGAAAGCGATGGTCGGTTATGTGGAATTGTCGTATACACTTTTGGAGGATATAAGAGTATATAAAGAGTATATAAGGAGAATATAGGAGCTGACGGGACGAAGGACCCGGGAAATTGGCAGAGACTAATGTCTGGATTTCAGGCGCTTTTTGTCAACCGTTTTTTTCCGTTTTTTCCGTTATTGGGAGAATTCCCGATTGCTGACCTCAGCCGCCATTTTTCAAGTGATATAATCAATAAAGCCATTGATTATTGTTAATTATTAGAAGTTGTGAATATTCAGTCGTCTGCTTAAATAAATATTCCATTCAAACTGGAATTAACCCCTCATATTCATCACTCACCCTTAAAAAATCCGAAACCGCCATTTGCTCCCCAATTACACGAGTCGTCACGTAATCTCTCCCGTTTTCACGTCAAGACGGAGGGAGAAACAGCGAGGAAAAAAATGGCCGTGAATTCTCCGTCGGGAGAATTCTTTAACGTCCGAGAGTGTCCCGACCGGGAATTTTTCTCGTCGATCTACGAATAAGCAATGTCCGTAAGCATGCGGGGGTGGATTGAATCTCGACGTTGATATCGATGGCTCGGGCAAACTGGATTTACGACTTAAGGTGGAGTAAAGTGAGGGGCGAGAGGGGTGGATAAGAGATGGAAGTTAAGGGGAAACTTCTTGCCATGTGTACACCACCTACAGCCTCGACAAACTTTCAGTGGAAAATGTTTAACAGAGTGGAGGATGATAATTTACCTGTACCTCACCGAAGGGATGATCAAATAGGGAGACAATCACATTCTATCATCAACCCCTTCGTAATCGGTAAGAGAAATTAAAAATTCATGAAAAATGAATGCCCACGATTGTGGAGAAAATGGCCGAGCGGTACAACCACATCCCTCTCCTATTCCTCTCCTATTCCTCCCCTATTCCTCCCCTATTCCTCCCCTATTCCTCCCCTACTCCACCCCTTTTTCTCCCTCTATTTCTCTCCCATTGCTTCACCCCCCGTGAAAGCAAGTTTTCTCCAGTGCTGTTGGTGGATACCTGCACACTCATACCCACGACTAACGGTAAGCATCTGTGTACTCAGTCCTGGGTGAGAAAAGGAGGATGAGGGAATTGAGGGTTGGAAGTTGGTAAGGGATGGATAACCAGTGGTAAGAGGGTTTTACATGCATGTGTCAGTGCAGACGTACATAAGAGGTAATAGAGAGAGATGGAGAAAAGGCCTCGGGGGAGAGCTGTGGTACTGCTTGACGAGCCACAATTTGTCCGCGTGACAAATTGCTAGTCGCAATTAGTTGCCCCAAGTTTCGGACCCAGGATGCGGTGGTGGAGGTGAGCTCCGAGGGCTTTTCGAGACTCGGCTCCTTCTCTCTACGGGTATCCTGTCGTTACGCTGCTTTCGGGGATTTTACTCCTTCAAACTGGGAAAAGTCATTTCACCGGGGCGAATGGGAGGGGGCAAGAATCAGGGGGGGGAGGAGGGGAGGTGATTAGTGGTGGTGAGTATTGACAGGGGATGTGGGTATGTGTCAATATGGAGAGGAGAAATTCATCCGAATTTCATTCATCTAGAGAAATAAAGAGAGCGATCAATAATTAATTAATAATAATATGTATATTGTTGATTATATGAATTTATTAATTACTCATTAGTAATGAATTGAGTAATTAATACGATTAAATGAATTAATGTTTTTGAGATGGCGGGAGAGACTCGGGAATTTTTAATTGCTTTAGGGATTGTTAATTAAACAGATTGTGGGAATTGTTGTTGATAAAAAGATAAATGAAAAATAATAAACATACATCACTCTGTGGAGATTAACAGGAGTAAATATTAATCGACAAATAAACACGAGTAATTAATACAGATCACAGGGAGGTCCACAATCAATGGATAATTAATGTGTATTATCACTGAATTGAGAAATTGAAATCAATGGGAATAACGAGTGATAAATATTGTTGACATTTTCCATTTCAATGCTGACAGTTTTTGTAAATAATACAATTGCTCGATTCGACTGATTAAAAACTGAAAGAGCCGATTGTTTCCGTCACATGTCAGATCGGTATTACCCGGGGTTAAAATAAAATCGCGTGCGCATTTAGTTGGCACTCGTTCATCCTCCCGTTCATTTGATTGAAAAAAAAAATGGTTTTAAACTCACGGGGAAAAATGTTGATTGACCATTGAAACAAAAAATTGAAATTTCACGGACAGGTGAGCGACAATGAATTTAATTCCAACAGAAAAATCAATTTATAAATTGAAGTTACTGTATTAAATGAATAAATAACAAATTATAATAATTAATAATAATGTAAAGTAATGAATTCGATTTGTCCGGATTTTCACTGAATTAAATATATTTTTTAATTATTTCCGGGAATGATTGAACTCGGAATTGAACATTTTCAATATTCTTTCATTTTTGCAATTGACTATTCAGATTTTGATTGTTTTTTTTTTTTTATATTTCTGGATGTGGGTTACGGATTGACGAAAATACGCAGGCAATTTCATGCGTAAGGTAAATACCTTTGATATTTTTTTTCCAGTGTGCAATAATTTGTAAAGAATTTGTGCAATAAATTTTCCAGTGTGCAATAAATTGTAAAAAATTTCTCTCCTTGAAATTATGGTTATACCCATTTGTACCGAGCTATTTTTTTTAATCCTAATTTGATGGCACGTGCCTTTTCATCATCCCCTTTGAATCATCAAAGTAACTCTCTTACAGAAGACTCCTGATTAATACTAAGAGTATAAAAGAGAATTGAGTAAAGAGATGTAACGCTTTGCCCAATTTCAACGACTGTCATGGCCAAGAGCTGGGTTTTCTGACTTAATTAGACGCTATGAACGAGAGAGAATGGAGACCAGGAAGTAACTCGAGTTTCTCCCCAACCAAAGTGGGTATATTAGAGAAATTTTGATGTTTTCGGGTATCCAATTACAGCGGCCACTCGTGGATGAAGAATGCAGAGAAATTTTTCGTTAACCCTCTCAATATTCAGTCGGCAATCCTGACATGGATGGCAAACAATGTTGCGGGTTAAACATGAAAAATCCAGAGGTTCTCCTGAATTTTTCATGAAGTTCCAAGAGAAGATCAATGAGCGACTTTCTGAATTGAATTAAAACGCATCCAATTATTTAATATAAATTTATATAAATTTATATTGAACTACAACTAGAAATTGAGAAGAATTTTAATAACATATTGCGGGGAATCCCCTCTCCCTGGGAAGTATCACAAGTGAATTTTCAACAGTCCAGTTAAATTTCAGATGACCCTGACTAATTTTGCCGTTGGGAGTTGCTGAAGTTCGTTTGGTCGGTGTAACGTGAGGGGTGATGAAAGTATTGAAGAGGAAATTATGGAGAGATGGTTCATTATGCATACCTAGTGATGAGCTATCTTCGTTATCGTACCGTTCGGTAACTTACGGTTAATTAGATTGACCACGACTACTCATCAAATTTACGAACGCTCCGTAAATAGGTATCCGCATCAAACCCCGTGGATCTCTATTTATTTTGGTGAAAGCCACAAGGCGCACGATTTACCACCAATCCTCATTACACTATCCACAATCATCAGAATCTGTCTACTCCCTGTGAATATACTCTTCAACAATTTTCCCGTTAATTCAGCACTTTCAAACGGCGTGAGATATGAATAAATATCAGATAATGCTGAATAATACTGCATACAACTTGATAGAGGAAAATTTTGTTAAAAAATTTATTGTGCACATTTCGTTTTGTTTCATTTTGTCTCGTTTTGTTTCGTTTCATTTCGTTTCATTTCGTTTCGTTTCGTTCAAAAATCAAATGTCAAAAATGTGAATCCCGGAAAAAATATCCTAGGGAAAAAATATCCCACACATTCAAAACGTGTTAAACTAAATTGAGCGAGTGCTCAATTTAATTATTTTTTAATTTAATTATTTTTTTCGTTGTCTATTTTTTTCGGGACTCTAATTTTCCTATGGTCTATCAAATTGGGTGGGTTTTAACACGTTTTGGGTGTGTGGGCTATTTTTTCCGGGGATATTTTTTCCGGGGATATTTTTTCCGGGGATATTTTTTCCGCCTATCCAAAAATGTGCAATTTGAAAATTGTCACCAAAGAATTTCTTTGGATTAAGTAATAAAGGCATTAATAATATGATTTAACGATGGGTGGTGAGTGTTGGGACCAGCTGTGAGGGTCATGCCATTTGGAGGGATTTGAAATAGCCTCGTCTGTCACTCACGTTATTGCACGGATATTCGTGCGTACATATTCCACGTGGAGAGGGCAACAGAGATCCGGATGAGTAGTAGAGGCACACCGGGATATCCTAACCGACGCACCGGATTAGGAGGATCGTAACCGCGATGTACGATTTACGAGTATGTGCATACACCTTGTGCATATAGCCCTGAACACTCGGCTGCACGTAATACAAAATATTTTGGTGAGGGAGGGACTTGTACGGTATGAAAACATATTCTCACACCATCTCGAATACAAAGTTAGCTTACCGGTGGCTGTGTATACGCCTCCGGACACGGATATTTCATTTTGGCCTCACCACATCGATCCACAGTGTTAGAAACTTACGACGTGCCTTCCTCTCCTGCATTCAGCAAAAAAATAAATAAAAAAAATTCATTTCACTTTACTATTTTCTCTTTGAAGAGAAATTCTTGCGCAGTGCACGTACGTGGAGAATTGTAATTATGAAAATCGTCATTGAAAATTTTCAAGTTAAATAAAATGGATGAGGAATGAGTGTGGCTTTTTATTTTTTTTTATTATCGTGAGATATTTATTATTCTTTAGAATGAAATATCACGGGGATTTTGTTGGAAAAATTCGGCTTTGGTACATCAATCTGAAATGTTGACTCTACAATTTTCCCAACACTCTCGAAAATTGAGTTGAATCGAATGGTTCGATATTTGCGGAGGAGAACCTAATGTGGCGTCAAAGTCTGCAATTTAATAAAGTGCTCGGAGTGAAGTTGATTTGCACTGCGAGGTGGAAATGGGAACATTATCAATCGTGGAAGGATTGTGCCTGCGGTATAATCAATCGGCAAAGTTTTGGACCTGAGAGTCAGTCAGGCAAATATAACTCTGGAGAAGGCATTCGGTGAATTATCGAAGGTCTTCAGGAAGAAGTATCACTGGGGGAGAGCTGTGTATCGATTTCTCTCTCTTATCCTCGTTTCACGGTTGTAAAGTCTCTAATCTCCTCATGTGGTGGTCAGAACACGCGAGAGGTCAATCGAATTTCACGTGTACTCCGGTAAATTACACTTCATTTCGATCTTTAATCCTGATTTTTACTTTATTTATGATCTGAAATAGCTCTGGAAATCGTAAACTGTAAAACGGATGAAGCGGGTAACCGTCATTTTAAATCGCGAAAATTCGGGAATCATGGCGGAAAGTGGATGCTGCAAATTATTCGACACTTCCGAAAATTTAACCTGTAATAAATTTCAAGGGTAAGACCCGTCAGACGAAACCAATCCGTCACTGTGACGTCGTGACTAAATCGCAAGCCTTTTGAAAAAAAATCGACAGATCGAAATTGCAACAAATCGAACAAATAAAAAGGTGAGATGAAAAATTGATGAAAAATTCCTCCGCACTCGTAAAAAAAATGATTTAATTCGTTATCCCGTTGTACGCCAAGTACTCCATACCCGCGTGAATCACGCCATAAAAGGACATGAAGTGTACCGTAGGAATTTTCGCGAATACCGAGGGCGAAAAAAAAAAAAATGTTTGGTTTGGAAATGGTCTCCCTTGTTTGTTTGAGTAGGACGAAACTCCTGTTCGTGATGTGCTCGTGGGGACGAAAAAGATTCTCTAGATAACGAAGTGTTCTCGAGCCAAACCCACACTCTCCCCGAAACCGCTTGTCTCTCAATTTGGTACTTGAACTTTTCGAACAGCAAACTGATTTTTCCAACTTTCATCCTCCATGAAATAACGAACCTGTTCACATTGTAACGTTCATTGAACTTTTTGTATACGCAGGAGAACGATGACATGGGGGGGACCTCATCCAATTAGCGTCAGCGTTCGACGGTAAACTACTTAATTACTCGAGTTACTGGATCGGACATCGAACGTCTGTCTCCTAGAGGATAGGGAGCCTGAAAGATCAGCGACATCCCGTTTAATGAGTAAGGCCCCGTCAAACAGAATATTTTTGTTTCAGCTCAGTGAGAGCGTCAAGAGAATTCAATTCATTCAAATCAAATAACAATTGATTAAATAAAAATTGTCCATCAATTAATTTTTATCTCTCCCACCCCCAAACAATTAAAAATCCAAAGAATTCCAGTCCACAAGTGCGGGCTAGCAAAATTTATTTGAAGAATTGTCGTATGAAAACCCGATAAACTGGCATCCATCGTTTCGCCCCGATTTTTCCAGTGAAGATTTCCAGAACTTTTTCCCGTAAAAATTCCCCGAAATCCGATTTGAAAATTGTTTCTTCAAAAGAAAATGTTTTCTCATTGACTACACGTCTGTGTCGGCAGATAAATCTCCGTCTTTTTGCGACACATCCCACGAAACATTTGCCCCATCCCTCGGTGTGGGCCAAGTTTTTCAACTTTCTTCACCAGTTGTCTGGTTTCTTCCTACCGAAATAAGTTTCGTACGTTGCTGTGGACATGCAGAGGGAGGAAATGTGGGTGGTTGTAAAAAGGTGAGGTAAAAACGTTCGAGGGGTTGGAAAAATAGACAAGTGGAAAACAGCAGTTCCCAGATCATCTATAGCGATATCTCGGGAGTGTATGTACACTGAGAGAAATATTCAATAAAAATTACGTGTATTTTCCGTAATTCTGGAGCGAAATGTGGTTGTCGGAAATTTTACGGAACTGTCACGTAATTTTTATCTAAAGTCACGGAATTTTTCCGCGGTGTTCCGTAATTTTTATCTGAATTGTCGGTGAAAAATAACAATACCGTCACTTAAATTTGTCGAATCAACTCCGTAATCGGTAAGTGAAGTGAAAGTTCCGTAATTTTTACTAAATATTTCTCTCCGTGTACCAACGAACTCAGTGATATGTGCGTATTTCCCTCAGTGATTCTGGATATGGAATTGAAGTAAAATTCATCTCGTTAATTTCTCCGTGCTCTTGTGCATGAGGATCTGACCGTTGAAATTTTTTCCACCCAAACTATTCCTTTATGGCCTTGAGTCGCTCAGACATCCTGAGAGATTGAATCCGGAAATAACAGCGAGTCTCACTGAAAGATAATCTCTCGGGTGAAATTCATGTAGGGAGTGGGATGACTTTGAAATTAATTCACTCCTGAATTCATCATCTGGCATATCGAAATGGAACATCAAAGTATCAACGAATATCACCTGAGGCTCGTACAAAGAAATTTTCATCTCGCCAACAATTCACAACGTCAATATTATTTTATTTTTCTCCTCTCGAGAATCTTCTCCTATTTTTTTCTCCATGGCTCATCACAATTCAAACATTCGATCTACAACTGCGGATTAGGGTATAGCATTTTAAAATATCTTGAGAGAATGATTATATTATAATTAGAAAATAATTATAATAAAAAAGAGAATCGTAAAAGGCGGATTGATGCGACTCCCGTTTGTACATGACGATCTGATGTATTCAGAAAATATCAGCATGAGTGATTTGCGGATGTGTGTCAATAATTGTCAGAACTGTGTCAATAACTATCGATACATCAGTGATACTCATCGTTTCAGCTCACAGGTTGTATCGCTGGATTGCACATCCTCTGGCTTTTTCCGCTTGCATTATTTGAGATAAATGCTTCCACTGAGAGAGTCAACATTGTAAAGCTTCAATGCATCTCCACTCACTCAAAATATCTCTACATTAAACAAACTGCTCTTTCATCGCGCATCAGCGAATTACCTTCAGGAATAAAAATATATTTGTAATAACAACTAAAAATTCGTAGTACGAAATGAATTTTTGTTCTTCACCTGGAATAAACCATTGTTTCATTCCATTCTCAAACTTCACGTTTTAATGAATGCAAGGACTCGAGAATTATTCAATATCAGGAAACGAACGGACCGTTGCGTTCAATTATGATGTAGCCGTCGAGTGATTTCTTTTTTTTTATTAATTTCGTTAATTAATGGAAAATATCAGTGCAGGAATCATTACGTGCATAATTGTTTATTGAAGTGTGAACACTGGTTTTCGAGAAATTGATGAGAATCGAGAGAATATGTTGTAAATAATTCGATATAGGTGTTGTACTTTGAAGTTGTAATTTTCAGGTCTCAGGAATTACTGAATCCACGAAATGACAAAGTCTGACGTTGAGACTTGGCCATTTGAGATGATAAGACCGAAGACAAAGTATGATATTTCGTGTGTACATCTAAAAACTTGGTACACACTGAATTTTGCTGAAAAAGCTCACGTATGAGTATTGGAGTACACGAGTATGACAGAACAGATGGATAAAGGCGACTGAAGCACGTAGACAGAGGAGAGGACAGATGGTACGAAATACCCGGTGCAAGACAGGGTTTTGTAAGTAAACTGGAGAACGCAAAGTATTCTGGGACGCGTTTTCTCTTTGTCTAAGACCTATGGAGTGTGTGGCGTTGGGAATTCAACTTTCCTGGGGAAAACAAGGAAAAAGGTGACTCGGAGTGTATTCTACTCTCTCCTATATCCATTTCCATTCTCACCGTCTCTTCGTGTTTCTATATATCTTTACCACTTTCACGCTTTCCTGATTGTACGATGCGCATCTCTACTTCTGCACATCTTACTTTCTATGTTATTTCAATTGTCACTTCATTTTTTGAGAATTCTCAAAATTTTTTTCAGATTAAAATTAACGCAGGCTGTTGCACACCTTAATCATGAAGATCATGACTGAAAAATTGTAAATTAAATGGATTCTGAATTCAAATTAGCCGCCTCGGACGACTCAACCAATGAGGGGTAAGCGTGACAGTGATTCGAGATATCGATAGTCTCGATGTTTATCCTTTTTAGAATAGGATGGAGAGCGGGATTTCAGGGCGACGTGTGGATTTCGGAAATTCTTTGATATTCTCATGAGTTTCTTATATTTTACATTATTTTTTAATAAAAATCCATTTTCTTAAGCGCGTTATTTGAAAATTGTTAAATTTATATTAAAGTGGGATATAATAAGGAATTATTAACACATTCATAAGATACACAGATTATTGACAGTGAATTCTCCACGTATAATTTGATATTTAATCGAAATTGCGCCGATACTCGACAGTAATCCTCTGGTTATAGATTACAAAGTGATTTATGTGAAAAGGACACGCAACAAAACCCCACTCCACGTAATGAATATTAAACATCTTCAACTTTCGATAATCAGATTGGAAACTCTCGCAAGGTCCCCTATCCCCTCGGATTCCTTAATCCAAGAACCTCATCAGTAATCCATTTGAGAACAATATCCTCTGGAAGAAACTATCACAAAATGGTGGACAACAAAGTGTTTTTTTCATCTCATCCTGCAAATAGAATTGCAGTACTTCAAAGTAGTGAGTGTAATGAAGAGTTATTGGATTCCTTCTCCATTTTCAAAGGAAATGCCCCGCCATTGTCGTTCAATATTGGAATAAAGTAAGTACGAGAAGGAATCCTATATTTGAGAATATTTTTTGTTTATCGCCAATCATTAATTAAAAATTTCCACTCTATATCAACGATCCATCGCGTAAACAATCGTCTTTTCATATTTTTATTAATTTCATTCTAAACAATTATTAACTAGAACCCGTTATTTGATTAATAATTCATTCATCCCTTTTCCACAATGTTTCATTAATTTTTATAAATGATATTTCCAATATATACAGTTATTAATATTAATAAAATAAACGATAATTATGCAAAAATGAATAATTCATTATAATAGTAAATATTAATTATTGACCTATCGAATGATTATTTTTATTATTGATATTTCTTGTCTCGATTTAATAGTGAGGGGGGAGTTTGAGGGGGGCATGTAATGGATTCAACAGTTATATACAGACTCAGATGCTAAAACTCTCAAACACCCAAAACTGTAAAAACAATACATGACTAACCGGACGTTGGATAGCCTTCAACAAAACACCAAACAGCCATTCTCTCTCACTCCTTTCCTCGTCATTTTACTCTCACTGTTTTGGTTGTGTGTCAGACCAGATAGAATCAACTTGGTGGTACCCTCTTCCGTTTATATACAGGAAATTAGTTTGTGTCCGCTGGAGAGTGACATTTTACAGCATATGTACCCAGAGTTATATGTCCCTTATCTAGTACCACCGTTTTGGCTTCATTGAGCTCAATATATACTTCCCTCTGGTAGAAATTTATCCGAGGGATACAGATGGAATGAGATTAATCGAATGGAATGGTAGAGCAATGCTTTTTTACATTAGTCACTTGGGAGAAATTTCAGTGGCTGTTTAATATTCTGTCTCGATTATCTCGCTTTATACTTTTTATTTACATTTTTTTATTTACATTTTTTTATTTCTTCAATCCATTCATCTTTCATTATTATTTTTGGATCTTATTGTTTATAAAATTTTTAATTCATTGAATTTAATTAAATGTTATTTTGACCCTCATTTTAATGATTAAATATTTAAATTAATGAATTCATTCATTTTGTTATTATTAAATGTATTTTCAATAATTTTCTGGGGTTTTACAGCTGTTCAGTCTGTGGATTTGATTTTTATTTAATTGTGATTAATTTTTGAGAGCATCAATTTTTTTTTTTTTTTGAAAATCGATAGTACGATAATTTCAATGATTACGATACTGACCTGCTTTTCCCAATATTTAGTTCAATCCTTATTTATCCGAATTGTTCCGAGTTGTCACCACGGTTCACTAATATCCATTTGATCATGACTGTGTGAATCCCTGAATTTCCTCACTCACACACTTGCATGAGAGAATGGCGCCTGGGCATTTGTCGCATTGTAATCTGCTAATTGCAGATTTACCCGTTGATCACTTTTCTTTATTCAATTACAAAAGGTGCGTAATAAGATTACGCGAGCTTCTGTTGGAGTGTCAGTTCCAGTTACGGCCACCGGTCATTCATTTTTTTTTCAGTTTCACAAATTCCTATGAATTCCACTCCCACGTGTCATTATAATTGAGCTTGCAATCGAAACACTTGTTCACCGAACAAGAAATATTATATAATTGCATCCCCCGAAGTTTGTACTTTGAGAAAGTACAAACTCCGGTCTCATCCCAACATCCATCAAAGTAGTCCGTCTTTTGGACTTGGTAAAGTGACGAATGGTGTAGAATCCTCAATACTCGAAAGTGCAAAGTCAAGATCCTGAGAGGGATTGAACACAGATGCAGGTTTGAGAGACATTTAATAAACAAACACTGGGCTTGAAAAGTCCGTGTTGTAAAGTCCTCATTTCACATTTACTCACCATCAAACTTCGCCCCTATTTTCCCCACAATTCTTTTTCGTGATACATCTGTCCCTTGGAATTCCCCCACCCAGGATCAACCACTACCACAGGCAAACCTAAATACGAGAGAGCTTGCGCAACATTCGACCCAACTACATGGTGAGGTACACTCGGTCAGAGTTGGTGCTCAATGCGAGCTTGTAAGAACATCGGTGTCAGTCTCATACGCGTACTTGAACACGAATATTCGTGCGGTAATCAAGGTCATCTGGAGAAGTTATTTTTTCGTTTCATGATAATGGACGTGAGTGTTATTCTTCTCAGTGGGAGCGACGGCGATTGATTTCTTTTGGAATTTTTGGCGCACCAGGGGATTCACCCTGACCCTTTAAGTTCAAGGACAAGGATACTGCCGTCAGGACCAGGTGATCATTTGTTACTCATTTTTTTATTGTTTGAAGTGATTCAAAGTGAATTGGTCAGACACTCGTCTAAAGGCGGCATCTCGACGCGATATGACGTGAAATTCGCGGTAATTATTTGAATCATTTGATCGTCGACTTGTTGATGACGATCTGGAAATCATGAGTCATTTGGAGCTAGATTATTTATATCATTAATCCTAGACATTTTTTTTAATACATTGTTCATTTTTTCGCTGCGGATTAATTCTCAAGTTTTAATAAAAAATTAATGACTGGGATTTTTATGTTTAAAAATCCATAAGAAGCGTCAGAAATTTGGTCGCGTCTGGAATTCCCTCATTAATGAAGTTTCCGATGTTTTACATTGCCGTGAAAATATTTCCATGGAGGTCTGGGATACGCTTGTGGGAAAAGTGGAGACTATTTTATCCCCTTTCATTACGAATATTCACTATAACTCTCAACGTGGTGGACAGCAATATCTCCATAAACGGGGGACTTCAAAGCTAGAGGACTGGATGTTGCTCCACCGGGAAAATGTGGGATCCTCTGTCAAATATAAGAACACATATCTCTAGTATATCACATAATATATTTTTTTCGAGATCTAGTCGAGAATTTTTGCTAGTTCCCCAGGGGAGTCCAACCATTTCTAATTTTACTCACAACTTTTTTGGGTTTATGGGACATTTCTGGGTTTGAAAGCATTTTTTTTTTTTTTTTTTTGGTGAATTGTAAAGAAAAAAAATATTATTGCTGTAGTGAATTTAATTGGCGAAAATGCGTATTTTTTTCAGAGCGATTTGTATCGTTTCCATTCTAGTATTCACAGAGATATGTCAACCGATAATTCGACTCCACTCGTTTCAATTTGGAGTGAAACCCAGCTAAATGCCTCTCCATCCACCAATTTGGAACCGAGGGGAATAAATCCGGTAGCTTTCAGCAATTTGTTCCCCGAGTGCAGCTCTATCCCCTGCATGAAGGGAAATTTATCTGAGAATAGTACTGTTTTATTACCCCGAAAGTACTGAACAATACCGTCATGGGAATTTCAACGCTACCCCCCTCACCACCCTTGTATCACAATGTTCCACCCGACGGGGGCCATTGAAAATTAACAGCAAGCAAGTTAATTAAACATTTTTCCATCACTCTTCATCTGGAATTTTTATAATAAAGTATTCACTCAGTGGTTCCACATGATTCCACATTTCGGATTAAATATTTTTTCTACCTAGCACCCAACAGAAATTCACATGAAATTTTTTCCACAATTTCATCAATTTGTTTTATACGAGAAATTAATTCTGAGAGATAAACTAATGAATTCCCCTCAAAACTTTAGATTCAACTTAATAAAAATTCCAGGAACTTCCAAATTCACCCAAACATTCGAGCCACCCCTGCCTCATTAACCTCCATCAATTAATTCATCCCCATCTCATTCCAAAAAACCCCCCGCACCCCACACCACCCGAAAAAATTCGCGCCCCCTGAAAATATTTCAATCACCACCGGAGTCATTTCAAACTCATCCAATTTATGAGCTTGTCTCCAGTACGAGGATCTTCAACAGTTTCATTTCCCGTCCAAACACATCACCAACCGCAAAAGGGAAGAACCCCCCACAATTTTCCACCCCCGAAGAGAAGAATAAAAAAAATTGCATGTTCTGCGAGTCGAGACATAGGTTGAATTGTCATAGGGTCTGACAGTCGGATAGTGGAACAAAAGGGGCCGGGGGGTGAGTGGGTGGTTGTGTGGGTAAAGAGGGGGTGAGGAAGGGAGGATATGAGGGGGTACAAATGGCAAACGATAGAGACGACGTCAGCGTACGGTATGACTGGATGGACTCCAGTGGGAATATAATAGCACTTGCATGACGTGGCAGATCGTCCTGGTTTCTCAAGTGCCCCCCTCCTCTCTCTCTTCCTCTTTGCCCCCCCTCCCCCCTCCTCCTCCTCCTTCTCCCCTCGCATCATACTTTTATCATCTCCCATTTCTCCATTATTCATTTTAGAGGTGAATAGAAACCTCTGTGCATCAGTTGGGGCACAAGCGTGTAAACAAGTAATGAGCGTTCAAACAGGTGCGCTGGATTGGAGAATCCCATTGGTACATAAATTTAATGATTACTGTGATGATGATGAGCTTTATGGCGCGACACGGGCTATTGGCATTTACTCAATTCACGGTTTTCATACCCGGGGGGTGAATTGTGGTTTCGAGGATTGTGGGGTTGGGAGGAAAATATTGGGGAGTGGATGGAAATAAAAAGATACTTGAATGTACTTGAGTGAATGTTCGGCTTGAGGGTATTGAAGATGTCTTTTTGGTTCTTTTTATTAATCATTATTAATTACTGGGTTGATTAGTCGAGATTTTATTCATCGATTCATATCGTTTATTTGGTATTTGTCTCGAAATTAATTTTTTTGACATTTTTTTTGGTGAAATTCTTCGGAAATTTAAATTTGGAAGTTTGGGGTAATTATTATAATTGTTTTATTATAATAGTAGAGATGAATAATGTATAATTGAGCTTAATCGAAATATTCTTCGGGTAACAGAAGAAATGATTTCCGGAACCCGGTGTTTTTTTTTTGAGAATAAAAAATCTGGTTTCTCTGTTGAATCATCAGAATGTGACATGAACTCGGAAATTACAGAAGTCTCTCGTAATTTTTATCGAGTTTTTCCCTTTCGTGTAATCGCGGAGTATCACGACGTGAGTGTTTGCCCTAGTTTCCTCATAATTTTAGCTTAAATTATCGACTTCTTGATTAGTCACTAATCCAGGCAAGAAGCTCGTTAATTATGCGATTAATCAGTCAGGAGCATTAACAATGTTTGAAGGACGGAACAGGAAGACAAGTCAAATTGCTACTCCTCTGACGATGAAGTGATCATTTCCATTCGTGTGACATCAATATTTTTAATAACGCTTTTAAAATCCACATAAATTAATAAAAATAGACAACTAGAAAAATATGAATTCGAACTGAAATTTTTAAACTTAATTATGATTTCAATTCTTTCGAATTGAATTATCTAAAAAAAATTCCATTTGCAAGAATAATTACCTATATTATTATTATTGCTATTATTATTATTATTATTATTATTATTATTATTAGTATTGTTATCAATTTACTTATCAAATGTTCAAGGACACCAATCGCCGATTCACCAATAGCAAGTGGTATGTGAGCATTGACATGTTTTTGGCACATACTCAGTGGTACGAATCAATATTTTCTCGGACGTTGCGGTGTAGCCGATTTCAATTAATCCGAGAGGAGTATTTATATTCAATTCAACCAAATGCTCAATCAAACACTTGAATAAACATAAAAAATGGAATTGTGTTAGTAGAAATTTTCGTGGACAACTTAATTAATGAATCATGGAATAATTGAATGAAATGAGAAGTCATTGAAGTGATATTTGAACAGTGAATAGGTTTACGATTTTTTGGACGTCTTCAATGGTGTTGGAATGATGGAAAATAAAAATGGGATTATTTAATTCAGTGAGTCACAATGGAAATTATTAAAAATTAACTAGAACTGTCGGTTAGAGCGAGGGTCGTTCAACTATTTTAATGCATCAACGCTGGTATATCGGTACAATTCACATGTATTTTGTGTCGCGGGAATTTTACAATGAATTTATAACCGACCCTTTTTCCACACCACTTGGTCCACCAAAAATAATTAATTCATCGATGCATTAGCATGCCAATCTCATTTCACAGTTGATTGTTTCACGCGGTATTCTACCATTATGGAAATATTTTCATTGTAGCTGATCCCACGACTGGATATTTTTTTTAATGATTATTTGGTGAATGAATTCACCTCGTTTGTCGTACATTATTTCAACGGGAATCGGTAGAATTCTTCAATTAATTGAAATGTCGGTTCAATTAATCGAAAACCCGTGTCCATCAACTTGAAATATCGAGGGGCTGTTCGTGCCTTTCAATATCGATGATGAATTGATTAATTTCAGGGAAATTGGGAACAGTAGGTGGAAATTTTGATGGCCTATGAATTTTGAAGGTACGCTACTAGGTCTGGGGATTTTGGAGATATTTTAATCGACTATTATGTCAGTAAACTATCAGAAATTCATTGCCAATGGAGAAAGGAAAATTCGTAGAAGAAATTATTAATTAAATACTAATGATTAATTATAGTATGTTGATAATTTGCTGATATGGAATAAGTATTCATTCCGAGAATTCTTTGTTTATCTCCATGCAATAAATTCATCAGCACAACCCAAAAGCCACGGAATTTCCCCAGTACTCTATTCATGATCACCTAAAAATGATAAGGAATGTTGATAATTAATCGAGACTAGTGAAGGCAGTCTGGTATTCTAGATGATCAATTTTCCCACGGGAAATATCACAAGAATGTCAAGACTCCCAGGCGAAATTAATTAGTTCACTTATTCCTCGGGAAGAATGCCGACCACAACATGCCACATAATCATGAAATCCCAGTGAAAATAAAATAAATCGAATAAATAAATGAATGAACTTGCGGGTAAAGAAATAATATCAGGACTTGTTGGAGTACTGAAATCATTATTTTCCATGTGCAGACAACAAATTCTCCTGAGAATCCGTGGAATTAATGGATAATAAAAGCGATAAAATAAAATCCATTGAGCGGTCCAACGGGCGGTTAGGTAATACCGCTCGGTATGATTTCAATACTTCTCATAGAATAATGTGGTGAATAATTACCGCTGGTGATGGAATTTAATCTGCAGTCGAATGGTGCCGAGCAACAAAGTGACCGCTCCTATCAGCAGTACAACCGCTACCGCTCTTTTTCAAAAAAATTGTTGATTCCTATCGAGGCGAGGAGTGTTGTCAGTTAAATTTTGTCAGTTAAACAATTCCAAGTGTCAAACAATTAAAAATCTGAATTATTAAACCGCCAATTAACCGCTACAAAATATTTCAAGTAGTAATAGAGTGAAATGACGACTATCACGTTCTGTAATGAATTCTTCGCAATCGGGAGGAGAAAATAAAAATGATGAACCCAATGGTTGTGGGGATATGGACTGATCGGAGCAGGGGGAATTCTCCCCTAATGCGGTGTGAGAGAGGTAAAAATAAATCAAAGGAGAATTGAAGAAAAAAGCGACATCGGTGCTTCATGGAAATTTTATATTTATTCAGGGTGAGATATGACTCCCTTTGGCACTGCCACAGTCCGAGATGAGCGATGAATGGTTTTGAAAAACACGGAAGAACTGACCATTCCACTGGGGTTGGAAAGACCGATGAGAATATACCCAAACACATGAATACAAAAATAGATGGTGAATAGAATGTTAAAAACGAGGGAAACGAAAAAAAAATGGGAGACAAAGAAAATTGAGTGTAACGAACACGATCAAAGAGAATGGAGGGAAAAAAAACTATTGACACTACCTGTTATGGAAATAATTTTCAGTCCTCTGTTGTTTGGAATTTATCTTCAAAAAAAAAAAAAGAAATTTAAAACTGATGGACAACTTCCACGTTAAAATTAAAGTGGAAAAGTCTCTTTCTCGGAAAAGTAAACGGAAAATTTTGAATTTGTTGAGTGAATGGAATTTATTTTTCCATTAATAGTTGGAGGAGCAATTAATGTCGGTGTTTAATTTTTCGATAACAATTTGAAATTTCAATGGGGCAGTTCTTCATGCTTCAATTCAGGAATCTCGATAGTCTGAAAAATACTCGACGCCACATACTCATTCAATTTTACACTGAGAGAATTCCCTTTATGGGATTAAATGCAACATTTCGTTTGAAGTTCGTTTGTAGGATTTTTAATTAAACTGGGTATTGATTAATTGGGGAAAGGGCTTTTAATCTCGCTGACGTTTATCGAATGATGAAAATTTGTGCCCGTCGATTTAAAATTTCGTATTATTCATTGTATAACTGCAATCGCGCATTTGCGCATTAGATAATTTGTTTAAATATCCACGCAATAAAAATAAATGATCTATTAACATAAAATAAGAAAATTAATTAAATTTTCTAATTGAATGAAGTAATCGATCCTGTGCAGTTGAATTCGAGTGGAACAGATTGTTTTTTTTTTGTTTTTTGTGTGAATTGTTTAAACTATAAAGTCTCTTGGTGCGAAATTTCTATTCGTGAAGGGAGAAGTAGAGAATTAAAGTCTATCACGAGTGTTCCATTTTCCTCCACTCCCTGCTATTGAATAAATTCAAACAAGTACTTGGCGTAAAGTGAATGTCAGTGAATGGGATATCGTCTGGGTGTTTGTATGTACCTTTATGATCCGGTTTATGGTGTGAATTTTATGGGTTTTTCTGGAACAATTAGTGAAAATAAAGGGACTGAAATTGGCGGGGATATTCTTACCCAGATAATTACGCAGACGGCGCGGTAATTCACCGCAATTCAAAACTTGAACGAGTGATTTTAATCCTTTAAAAGAAATTTCCACTTCTGTTTTTTCATTTTTCCTTTTATTAGAAAATTTGTTATTATCAAATAAATCCACAGAGCATTCCGAAAGATCTCTTGAATTCTCCCGGAATTTCACTCCCAATATTTTCTTATAAATAATTTAACCACTGTAATAATTTTTAAAAGCTACATGATAAAGTGATAAATATATTTTTCAGGTTGTACAATCAGCCAAATGAGACATCCACAACCCAACGATTGACAGTCCCAGGTGACTGGATAAAAAAATCAACAGACAACTTGAACATCAAAGATGGCGGTTTTGGCAGGGGGTAAATGGTTGTTGCCGTATCTCGTTGTTGTTCTTCTGGTTCTAGTTACACCGAGTCCAGCGGCTATTCGCAAAGGTAAAGGTGCAATACAATCCAAGTGAACCACAATTCTCTATCTTTCTCTTACATTGCACCTGCCCCCTCCCAACCCCTTTCCAATACAAATGGCCGAAGCGAATGTGAATGCACCACGGGTTACAACACCAGCCCCAATGGTGTCGGCTTACGTCTGATTTATTGTCCACTGGAATCCAGCTAACGTTTTATTCCTTGTTACGTAATCCGTTGGGATAATTTTTATCCACTGAGAGATATGGCACTTCGGGGGTTGAGATTTGTTTTCTAATAAACGGGGGTGGGGGAGTACATTTGTGCGGAAAACGTTAATTAATCTTCGGAGGGCTTTCGTACGGGAGTAATTAAGACTCGTATATTGCGTTAACTCGACCCCTACGGCTAGTCCACATTTTTTTACTAACAGTTTTTCTTGGTTAGGGCTGTCAGCCATTTTCTGAATTTTCTGGATGAAATATCATTTTTCCTGGATCTTGGGAAATTGTTGGATTTTTTTTAATTTAATTTTCGGTGCGGGTGGAATTGATTTGAGGGAATAATGAACGGGGAAATTTCAGATTATGGATTTTGGTATCGGTTTCCATTTTTGGAATATGACCCAATTTTCGATAGAATTTTCCGTGGAAAAGCTGAGGAAAATTCCAATAGCCTGATCTCCCGTGAGAAATTCTTGCAGTTGACGGAATATTTTTCTGTCCGCATTCCTTCGAAGTTGATGGGATTAATTTTTTTAATTACGCGAGAGACATGTTCACATAAAAAATATAAAACGCATTACCTTTAGACCGTTGTATCTTTTTTCTATGATTTTTTTAAAAGGGAAAAGTAATGGCAAAAATTTCTTCAGGGCTCATATAAATTTTACTACAAATTTTCTCCCGTGCATAAGTACTCTCTTCTTATTCCATCCAACAATGAATTCTCGTTATCCTTCCAACGTGCTATTTCCAATAAAGCCAGCTGATTCGCGTAATTATCCTCTCCCTATCGCCATTCACTCCTCATCTAAAAAATCCCATAAGACAAAGTTGCATAAATTGAGCTTTAATTATACATTCTTTCCCACCATAAACACTGAATATTGCTGATGATAACAATTAACTGGACAATGAGGTGCGAGAATAAATAAATGATGGTGTACGCAATTCTATAAAATTCAGCGAAATTTGAGAACATTATATAATCTGATTTTTCCGCAGACAATTTCTCCGGCACCGGTCCAGGCATTTTCCTGATATATTTTCCTCCGTGGATTTTCGTACATTTTTTGTTTCTCCAATGATTCCAAAATTCTCGGGATTTTTTTTAATTTCAAAATTTTGCACTGTGCACTTACGGTCATTCGAGATATTTCGAGATATTTCGAGATATTTCGAGATATTTCGAGATTTTCGAGATTTTTTGAGATATTTCGAGATATTTTGAGATCAATTTCCTTTCTCCTCTTTCCATTGCGATATTCCGACTCCCCATTTACCGATTTTTCCTTCACAAAAACCGAATATTGCTAAAGAAACCAATTAACCGGATAATGATACGAGAAAGTCAAAAAGGGGGGGAGAGAAATGGCTTTGGGCCGAGAAAAGTGAGTTGGGGGGTAGAATCAAGGGGTGAAGCTGAAGGGGTTGAAAAAAAAAGAGTGTAAAAAAGAAGGAAAGTAGAAAGCGTGAACTCTCAGTAGATTGGCGCTGTGGGGATTGTGAAGAAAACCGGTTACCTAGCACCTCCTAATCCCCCGTTGGATTTTCTCAGCTCGTGCCAAGACGCGGTTTGTGCCTTTTATACTTCTCACAAAGTCCACACGCCCCGCAAGACTTCGGTCTCTCCCTATTTTTCAAGCTTTTTCTTATTCACTCTCTTCCAAACCCCCCCCAACCCCTCATTTTTCACGGAGACGCAGTACCCCGCACCGGTTGTGCTTTCCCTTCACTTACTTTTTCCGCCTATTTTTTTTTTCTTTTTTAATTCTCCTTTTATCTCAGAGAACTGACGACGAAACTTTTCGACCCGCAGGGCGAACGCATTCGACGGAGGATTTTCCGTCGAGTTTAGACACACGAGTGAACGATAATACCATCCCCCCACCCTCTTCCACCCCTTTCCACCCCATTCTAAAAGTTTGTTTCTTACTTGGGTAATGCTCAGGGTACTTCTGCTAGTGCAACCGTCAACTCAACAATATTCATCATTTTTCGGGGCTACCAGTCCTCACGAAAATAATCACGGAAAAACATTACATTTTAAATTAATCATTAATCATTAATATCACCACTATATTATTATCATCCTTATCAACTATAAATTTATCCATTTAAATACGGAACAATCACGTATTTTTCGACCGAACGACATAAAAAAAAAATAAAAGTCAATTGAATTGAAGAAAAAAATCTTCAGAATTAAACAATTTTCATCTTTTCTTCATCTCAATTCTCCCCCCCAAAAAAAAAGCCACCCCTCCCCGGATTTCCTCCCCCACCCGGGAGCCAAAGAAAGACCACTGATGGGCGGAAGTAATTTCCACTGGCCCAGAAAACATGCAAAGTGTCTCGGGGGCAATCCGTACGAGGTCAGCAGTCCAAAAAAAAAAAAACCCCACCCCGAGAAAAACATTTCACCCCACCACGAAAATGCGGACGAATCGATAACTGACCTCTTTTCATCCTCTCAGAGATATTCTCACACGTGAAAGCCATTCTCACTCCTCAATTCACCATCCGGAGTCCCAGTTGCTACAATCAAATCTCTCGTCAGCAGGTTGTCGTCCAGGGGCTTTGCAACTCTAATCTCGTCAATCTGTTATCCCACACACTTGTCATACACCCCTCCTCCCCCATCCCCCCCCATCCTCCCCTATCCACCCCCATCCTCCCCCTTCCACCCTCTTTCTCACCATTTCCACCCCCTCACCTCCAGAAAGCTCAGAATATTTATCGACATTTTGAGTGCTTACGCCCATTCATTCGAGTGGCAATAAAATCGTGCCAATATATTTTTACGAATCGAATGAAACCGGTGGTACCTCTCCCCTCCTCCTCTACCCCACCACCTCCTCCTCCCAAGAGTGAGAAAAAAAATCCAGCGAAAAAAAAAGGGGAGGAATTACGACCGTTGGAGAAAAAAAGGGGCACGGCAAAATACACAAAACGTGATGCAGGTGTGAGGACGAGTACGTGTATACTTTAAGGCCAACGAGACGAGAATACGACCCAACGACTCGTAAAACTTGAGTGAGAGGGAGAAAAAAAAAAAGTATGAAGTAGATGAAGAAGAAAAAAAGGGTATGAGGCACTGCAGTGTGTGAGAAGTACTTGAGCTTCGGACATTCTGGCCACCGCGATAAAACTTGAACGAGCTTTGGTGTTCAACTTTACAAGTCAATTCACGGGGCATTTCACGGGAAAAAGACTTGGTCAGGCGTTTTGAAGTTCGTTACGATGTAGCTGGTAATTTACTTCGTTTTTATCCAGTCACTTTCGATTGCTGTATATTTTAGGGGGCACAAATCTGCCGATTTTTCGGTTATTTCCGAGAAGTTTTCACTAATCGTTGATTAATTGTGCCGCCATTATTGTTTACCTGGCAGAGAATTATTTAATTGCGACTACCGAAGAATTCGATGCGCGGTTTTTCAAGTCATTGTATATATTTATTATATTCTAATAATAATTACTATTGAATGATTAATTATTATTAGGATTATTAGGATAACGAGTTGAATACTTCGAGAAGTCTTGTAGAAATGATTTAACACTCGAGTTGATATCCAAAAACTGAACCTAACGCGTAACCTCCCCTAACCCGGGGTAAGATGAAACAAAAGTGTTACTGGGGTGGATAAAAATTGAAAGTTTCCTCTCGAGTGGAAATTGGAGACAAAAATGAAATGTACATGTGTACAAAGGAGAAATTCCGCAACAGCGCGAATGCGGGTCACCAATAGAGAACCGATCGATCGTCTCTATTTACCCTTTTTTTTCCCTTCCGCTTCCCTTTCTATCCCGTCTCCATTCCCAGTTGTTTTTCAATTTGCATTTTCTCCTTTTTTATCCATTTTTTTCCCTCCGATTCGCGTCTTTTTTTTTGCACACCTTTCTCCCTTTTAATGTTCATCATGCGGTACATGTAACCACTTGACGGTTTATTATTACATAGGGGCAGCGAATGGGGAAGTGAATGGCAATCGTTGTTCATGTTTTTATTGAAATTGTTTATGATAAGGGCGAGGAATTTTTAATGAGGACAGCGGGGGGTGGGATTTTAAATTGTAATTAATATCGCGGTTTTTTTTGAGGCGCAGTCTGGGAGATCTCCGGAATTTTTTGTGGCAGCGCGTAATTAAATGACTTCATCGCGGATTCATTAGTGTTCTTTGTGACACTCAGGGCTTCGCGGTTGATTAATTAGGCTGTGACAGGTGAGAATTCATCATTTTTAGGGAAAAATTTTGTGCATGGCAACTTGTTATTTGCAGTGGATTATTTTAGAGACACAATTATCATTCCCAGAGGAATCCAACGGGAATAATTCGGTTATTGATTTATTTCATATATTTTTTTAATGGATAATTTACGTCTGATTCACCAATTGTTACTAATTAATCCGTGGTTAATATAAAAAAATATTCGGAAAGTTGTGAATTAATCCGGTATTCCGATATTTGACGTGCCAAGAAAATTGATTGAAAATAGCTCTGAAATTTCGATTTAATTGAATAAAACTCAGGCATCAGAAATATTCCCCGATAAATCAATTGAATTTATGATTGAACGATTCCTGCAGATTGTTCCAATTTTTATTCAATAGTATGAAATACTCGATATGAGGTTTTAATTCATAATTGATCAAGGACTGTGGCAATTAGTAAATTTACTTGGTAAAAATAACTGTTGCCTCAGTGTCCGAAATAAAGTACGCGAAAATAATTGATTCTCAATGGCTATAAAATGACGATATAATCGATCGCAACTCACGCTCATGATTTTCTGATTTCCTCGATCGATCGATTTAATCGGTTGTAATTTTACCAGTGCCCATTGCTGTTTCCAATTTAGCAGATTTAAAAATTTTTTATGCAATTGGATAAATTCGAGATATGGAATTTTAATTGATGATGGGGTTTTGGTCCCGGATGAGCGCTGGAGGGGCTGCGAATAGTCCATTGAGGATTGCCGATAACTCGGAAAATTTAACGGCCAGTCCCCGGCTGCTCATTGCAACGAAAAATATACGAATAATTTAATAATACTGGTGGATTTTAAAATGAAATGGGGGAGGTGGTGTGTTATCACTGGGACATATCGTCGGGCTGAAACGTTCGATAAAATTTTCATGCGCACGTGACGGGTGTGTCAATGCGCTTATCGTTAGACATTTCACCTCGTGAAATGGAAAAAATAAAATAAATTTCTATCAAACAGTGGGACCGGTGAATCGAGAGTTCTTTTTATCCAGATCCCTGATAGCGTTTGCCTTTCGTGACTCGACTTTTTTACACTCGACTCCATCCGAAAATTGGATTTCAATCTTATTGCGTTAGATTTACGGATTATAATCATTGGAAAATTAATAGTAATCCGATTTTCCAATTCAGGGAGATTGAATTAAATTTTTGGTGATGCCACGTTTTTTTATACAAATTTATCCATTTATTGCTGAATTTTTTTAATGAAAATGTCATTTTTATTCTCTTAGGATATATTTCACTGGTAAATTTTTATTCTCATTGCCAAAGAGAAAATTTTGCAAAAGGAAAAAGTGCCGGGGGAAAATTCTGGTGATGGCAGATTAATTTTGTTATGCAGAATTTTTCACGAAACTGAAATCATTTTACAAAATTTCTCTCAATTTTTTTATCTCGACATTTTCCAGTTGTGAATAGTTATTCTCGTGTCATAAATCATTAGAAATCAATGCGTTGAAAAATATTTTCACTGGTATGTATTTTTCGTCAACAAAAACCCTCTGTTGAGCATCAATCATTTCGTTCTATTTGTTCAGCGGATATTTTTTTTTTCACGAGTTTTTTCCACTCCCCGGATGATTCCAGAATGCGATAGCTTGTGCGTGGTGTACAGAGAAAAAAGGGAAAAAATTCCAGAAAAATTCCAGAGAAATCGAGATTTTCACCATTTTTTGTATTATTCGAGATATTCTAAATAATAAAACAAATAAACAATTTTTCGTGTGCCAACATTCTCCTAAAAACTCTCGAATTTTACAATCAAAATTGAATGTAAATTTTTCTTTTAAAAAACATTGCGTGAATTTTTTTTTCAGTGATGGCGGTAAATTTTTCAGGGAAGGGGCGTGTAAAGGAAAATTAGGGCGCGAGTGCCGTAATTTCTTTTCCAATTTTTTTTTTCAACTTCTAGCGTCAATACACGATATAGGAGGTACGGAAAATTGGAGAGAGATAACGGGAGGAAAGTTTTCCCCTAGGGAGTGATGGTAGATGCTTATGGCACACTGATACCACCACCTGGAAAACGTGAGACAAAAGTTGAAGGCGTTAAGCCATTCCGGATGATTTTATGAATAAATATGAGATGTTAATTAAAATATTTTCTTCTTGTTTCTCGCGTTTCACCCCGAAGACAGTGATAGATGTCAGCGTATCATCCGACTTCAATTATTCTCCTGGCGCGCTCCCTAAATAAATCAACTGTCAATTTATTTATTTATCATCATCAAATTTATCGAGACAAGTCCGTTGTAATTATAAAACAAAAAATTCAGCGGCTAAAAATTGAAACTTTCTCTCCTCCGGGAATTCCCAGTGGATCCCTGAATAATTCAGTACCGAAAAGGTAAATATCTCAGAATCTAATAGAGATACCGAAATTTTTGTTCATACCTTTTTTCCACCTCGTACTCCACTCTATAAAAAAGGTCCTATAAAAAATATCTGTAGCCCTCTTGGATTCCGAGATATCCCCGAGAATGAGGAATCCATCCGAAAAAATTCTCCGTGAGACATTCTCCGTGCACTTCTCGCTTCAATAATTCAGTATCAGGGAAAGTAAATATCTCAGAATCTAAGAGAGATACCGAAATTTATCATACCACCTTTTTTGCAGCTCTCATTCTCGCCTACAAAAAATGTAATATTAAAAATTATGCTATCTCGCTCAGGTACACAGCTATTCTCCTCAAAAGGTCGATCGAACAAATGGACTTACTTTTAATTTTTTTTTCTACCTGAATCATCCACCACGTTGCAAAAATAATAATAAATTACGTAATTCACGGGAATTACTGGCAATTGATTATGTCCTGGAGATGAACTGGAGATTTTTTTATAAAAATTTCGCTGTGTCCGGGTCTTCTCTATTTACCATTTGCATTATGCATCGGGGATGAGGAAAACAACATCCGAGACGAGTGGGTCATGTCACCAGAGATGAAATCCAGGGCAACCTACAATGTTCCATTTCCCTGTTTTTATTACTCCCTCAATGGAACAAAAACACTTTTTCCTGTATAGCTGGAATCGTGGTTATGGCTTTAACTCGTCGTGTAACCGGATAAAAACGAGTAATCGTTCATCGGGGCTTCGGGTTTATGCCACATGTTTGTGCGAATGTTTTGTGCGTGCAGGGCTGTTGTTTTCCAACCCTAGGGAGCGATTTACACAGGGCTGTTGATATTTTTTCGGTAATTTTCCGTGCTGTTTCTGGAAGGTTTCATGTTCTCCCAGTTGATGCCAGTTTAATCAATTTTTATTCAATCGCGATACAATTTCTACCTAAATCCAATCCGATAAGAGCTGCAACATAAAAATTATAATCCAATTGATTCATGACATTAATAGAAAAATGATTGTTGTTAATAAAATTGTTATAAAATTGGAAGAATGATTTCTTTCAGTTTTCATAGAATTTAATCTGGACTGTAAAAAATCCAGGGGCAATTTCCCGCGGAAAAAATCATCCCACCCTTTTCTATCTTTGGATTCTTTCGAAAGATCTCCCGCCACTTCGAAAATTACATATTCACAGCCCTAAATTATTTTTATCTGACAATGCGAACGGAATATACACATACGCTGGGGTTGAAGAATATTTCGTTCACAAAGCCAGTGAGAGAAAAATATATCTCAAGCGATTCTAAATGTGTTCACGGGGAAAAGCGGTTTCCTGTGTCACGTTTCCCCGGGGCTGTAGACGCGTCGATCTTATTACGTCGAACGTACGTGAACGCGGCTTTGAATTTTCCACGGGGATTTCAGGCAATTTGTATCTGATTTTTATTTTTTAGCGATTTAAAACTGGTTAACTCTCGGTAAAATTCGTGGGTAAAAAAAAATCAATGATTTATGGATTGTTGTACTCGATATGAATAGGATTTTATTGAGTCTATTTCCTCGACCCGATTCAAGTGTTGAAAATATTTTGAACAGAGTGGAAAATTTTTAATGAATTTTTTCAGCTGAACGGGATCACTGCAACAAAACAGTGGAAATTTACGAGGATGTGTCTAGTCCAGCAGTTACACCGGACACCTGGGGGAAACCATTGACCTGTTGGTACCGATTCAAGGCATTCCGGGGTACCCCAAGAGACTGGATACTCCGAGTGAGATTTAAGAAATTCAAAGTTGGAGTATTGGCCAACGCCACCACTTGTCTCGGCGGTTTTCTTCAGGTAACACTAGTTTTTTTTTTTCATTTTCTCCAATTGACAAGTTCCCCTAAAATTCCAAAACCAACAGCTTCCTCTCTTAATTATTTATTCATCCACCCTGATCATCAATTACTCACTTCCAATTCCCATTTTTTCCTCCAAATTTTCCTACAATTTCCCCATCATGAAAACCCAAATCCAAAACCCAACGATAAACATTCCAGAACTTCACACGGTTATTTCCCAAATTTCTCCAGCCCCACGTAATCGCGAATAATTCCAAATAATTGCATTCTCAAGTGCACGTACTCCAAATGAATACATTACTTCAGTACCGAGTGATGTTGGATAATGTGGATTGAAGTGAAACCGCGTTTGGAATTGAATACCGTGGGATTTTCCATCGTGATTTTACAAAGGGGGCGGGGGGGAAGGGTAACCAATCAGGGAAGCTTTTGATCATTGACGCGGGGGACAGAGGAAAACTCATTGGTTTGGCACGATGCATGCCCACAAGGCCACCGGGAATTTCGGCGTAGCATGCTTGACAGCCGGTGCCAATCGAATCAGACCATTACATATCTGAATGCCAAAAAAAAAGGAGAAAAATCAATGTTTTTCCCGCCCCATTGTTTTTCCCCATTGTTCCCCCCGAGTTTTCCCGTAACAACAGTACCAAAGGGAAATGCAAAAAAAAAAAATGAGAGGAATGAGGGGAAAGAGTTGAATAAAAAAAAGAAAAAGGAAAAGCAACACATCTCGACATGAACGGAATTGCTATGCAAAGGGCGTCATCAAATTAAAGGCAATGGGCGGAGGAATTCCCGGGTTCTTTGAAGTGGCAACGAAAATTGAGAATGAAAAGGTGAATTTTAGCGAGGGGATAATTATGCACAGCCATAGAGATCCTACCTGTCTCTTTCTCTATCCACTTTATTTACGCTCCAAGGATCCCTACAACCATGAAGGACTCGTTCACCTCCATAGCCCCCGCACTGGCCAAACCACCAACTACTAATTCCACTAATTAATTGCGTCATTTCATTCCACCATTCGCGCAGTCTGGATTATATCTCATTAATGGGACACTTTTTTGCGCTTTTCTGGTTTATTATTGTCATTTTTCTATTCGAGTCTCAATGGACAATTCATTTTTGAATTAAATATTTATTATTGTCATTTTTCTATTTGAGTCTCAATCGAGAATTAATTTTTGAATTAAATATTTATTATTGTCATTTTTCTATTCGAGTCTCAATGGACAATTCATTTTTGAATTAAATATTTATTATTGTCATTTTTCT
>NW_011887763.1:313499-349488 GCF_000806365.1 Fopius arisanus | reverse complement strand
ATTCGAGTCTCAATGGACAATTCATTTTTGAATTAAATATTTATTATTGTCATTTTTCTATTCGAGTCTCAATGGACAATTCATTTTTGAATTAATCCTCATGGAAATTTGGAATTAAAATTCCCCAAGAGAGGATTAATTAATGAATTTTTAGAAATCGTGAGTAATTCTTATCGTAATTCCAGTAATTCGCTGAATTGCACCGCCATTTTTATTGGAAAATTGGAGATTATCGCGATGAGGGTTGGGATTTTTTTCGAGAGATAGTTTGTAATTTCCGGGATTTTTTTGCTTGAAGAATTTTTCTCCTTTTGTGCAGAAATTGAAAGGAAAAATAGCGAACAATTGAAAACACGTCCTGGATTACGACCCCATCCCCGACAACAAGGATTCCTCAGTAATCGAATTTATATCCGATAATTTCATATTCCCCTGAACTTGAGCATCTCCAATACGATATATCCCCCCCTGAAACCGCAATATTCGAGCAACTCAGAGGTAAATCTGCTCGAACGCTCTCCATTCAGGAAATAAGAGGGAAAAATCTCCAGACATCTAGCTGTAAACGGCTCCCAACCAATCTCATCTATCGTGTATTGATCTTTCGTCAATACCTGTGGGACTGGGTGTCCCTGTTTGTGCCAGATCTTCCGGCAAAGAATCAACTTGTGGCGCATTTTCACAACAACCACGAAAATCTAATGAAAAAAAAAAAGCTAAACCCAAAGACTCATCGTTTCTCACCCATTTCGATTGCCTTTCTCTCTCTCAATTCTCTTGCTATTCATACCCCTCCGGGAATATCCACTCGCTTTTCTAGATTCTCTTCAGCTCTTGATTAGAGAAATCCCGGGGCTGCATTCTTATACCCATGGAAAAAAAAGGATCCCTAACAAACAGAGGGACTTGTACTATTGCTTTAGGGTCTCCTTGGGCCCTTCTACAGCCATCGGAATTGCCAATTAGATAGCATTTCAGGGGTTGGATTAAAGGAGGCATTATACTCACGGATTTCCCAAGGAAAATTCGGAAAAGTCCTTTTCTAAAAATCCAAGTGTAATGAAACGGGTTTTTTTTGCCGCATCGCTATTGCATAAATTATAATGTGTAAATAGCTTGAAAATTGAATATTATACATTATTATCATTGAAAACATGAATATTCCAGAGCCATATTTAATGAAAAATTCAAGGATACCCCCATCCGATTTTCCATGAATTTCCATGGCATAATGCGGATGAATTTATAATTTTCACTGCCTGCTACCTGAAATTTTCAATCTGAAGAACTAATTCAAAGACTAATCATCCCATCAGATAGTAGACTAATTAATCAATTAGTTACAGTAATGCCGATGAATAAATCTTGAATTTTCAATTAAACGAAAATTCAGTGTAATGTGGTAATTCGGGGTAATGAATATTCCATCGTGGAATTATTACAAAATTTTTAATTTAATTGAACTCTCTTTTGCTTGAGATTTCCTTCCATTTTTCCAACATCGTCCGCTCAACTCTCTAAACCCCGAGATTGTACCAGAAAAGCGACGAACTTGTCGGAACGACTCCATTTTAAATGAAAGTTTCAATCCTTTCATACGAATATACTCTGGAATAACCGAAACATAGTAATTCAGTGAATTCATTCGTTAGAGCGGCCGAGCGGTCGTTTTCAGGCGATTTGAGAGGTTGTCCATGGGAACAAAGGAATGAAGTACCCTTTCAATTCGATCCTGTTGTCTTTTCAACGGGATTCGCTACATTTCCTCCTTCTTCTAGGTCGATACAATGAGTCATTATTGAAAAGTTGAAGTAGAGAGTCATAACAAATCGATTCTGGAAATATTTCAGATCGAGCCATCGAAACGATCGGTTACAATCGAAAAATATCGAGCTGAGTTATGCTGATAAATTTGAGCCAATCAAATTTTTTTTTCATTTATACTCGATTAGGAAAATTGTATCCCTCGATTTAAACAATTCAATTTTCCATACTTTATCCAACGCGGTATTTGCAGTTCTTAATTATGCGATAACTTGGAATAATGAACGGTTATCGTGTGTGCCCTTTGATGGCTCGTGGAAAATTCACTGATATTTTCCACGGTTTGTCGAGTTGGCTGTCGACAATAATTAGTGTACTGATGATATTAGCAAAGTTTTAGCTGTCACTGCACTGGAATAATAATTCAACTCTCAAGTCAAACTCAACTTTCGTGAAGCGGTCACGTATATTCTCGGAATAGAGGGACAATTTTTCGAGAATTTCGTGGCATGTCATTTACTTTATGCCCAGACGTATAAGGTAATCCCGGTTAACATGCAATTTGACCATATAGTTACTGGCAATGATGAGGGAATTTATGGTAAAATCGATGGTTACAAAGACTTCATGGAACAAGTGGGGAAGGGGGAGGGGGGAGGGGGGAGAGTTATGCCAAGAGTGAAGGGATTAGAGTTCCGAATTTTTGAGGAAATAATTGTCAACTGCCCAAAAAAAAAACGATTTTTACCAATTTTTTAGATAAACCGAATGCCAATTTTTGTGTCACGTACGTCAATTGCTACGTACGTCACGATAAAATAACTGGTGTTATGACAGGCATAACGTTAGATCATCTGGGACGTGACCCAAGTCGCGTACAACCCATTGAAGTGTCAACAATATTTACGACACGTGAGAGCGTTTGATAACGCAAACTTTTCCAATCGCGTGAGATCCAAGCACGAGAAGTGTTAAAACGAACTTAACCGCGAAAAACATGAGAAGTAAACGTACCAACTCCTGGGGATAATCCTTGGTACATTTGCTCCGAATAAACCCCCAACGACAGTTATACAGCAGGAAAATGTTCAATGATATAATTAATTATAAAATAATAATAGCTTTGGTAATCGATTTCATCCGATTGTTGTTGGACGATTGAAAACTATGGGCAACGGTATTTTCATATTTACAAAGCACCAGCTGAAAGTTCAGGGGAATTTCAGCGGAAAAACCTGATAAACTGCTGTCGAGACTCTTTCGTTTATTTTTCAAGTTAAAAAAAATATATGAAATAATTTGATGAGCGCTTCCCACGTGTATTACTCAGTAATGCCCTTTATGGCTGAGCCACCTAGGCCATGAAAAAAACAGTGGATTTGTCGCCATGAAAGTAGAGTAAAAAGAGAATGCGGAGAGAAAAAAAAACTATTTTACGAGGTCCTTCGTAATACCTCAACCCACCTTATTCTCTCAACCGTTTTACAGCCGAAGCTCTTATATTTATACACAGCGGAAGAAGGAAAAAAAAAGAATTCGGCACGGAAGCCCATGAATGGCGCGATGGGCGCGGGAAAATACATGTAAAAGTAAGCTGTGGATATATCCAACGTAACGGCTTCTTTATGATCATCATATTCTTCGGTCTATTCCGTGAAAAGAGAAATCGCTGCGGGAAAAATATTTGATTCACTTTTAGTTCAGGTGACTCGTGACTCTTTTTATTTTCTACACTCAATTCAGTGAAATATCGGTTTTTCAAGAACATTAAATTCAAAATCTCGTGAAAAGTCGGAGGAATATTAATTTTTCCCAGGAATATTAATTCTCACCCGTTTTCGACTTAATTCCCATTAATATTTTAGTCAAATCGCAAAATTTCCATTTTTCAGGCACTAATTAAATTGAAATCAATGAATTCGCCCTGTGGGACGGCTTGTATCTCCGTATCCCTCTCGCCGATGTTCACCCAACGATCCGCCGACATTCGATCGAACATCGGGGAAATGTCGGCCGAACGTCGGTACATCGTAAAACTCTCATTCTCGTTCCGACAACCACAAACATCACCATTTCTCCATCTACTGGTGCAATTAACCCGAGATAATCACCCCTAAGTAATGACCCCGAGCACGATCAACCTCAAACAAACTTAGACCGTCAAAAGAGAATGTCCCGTAAAAACCGTGGAAAACGACCTCCCGGAAAATTCAGCAGAACAATATGACGTGTTTCTTCCTGGGTTACAGAGTAAAAGGAAAAAAAAAAAATTCACGCAGCTGCACAAGAATAACAATTAATCTCGTTAGAGAAATGAAGCCCGTTATTCCCTTTTATCCTAATCCAAGGGGTATGTTTCAGGTGTAACCTCCAGCTGGAGGAAATAATTTCCACCCCCTAGCATGGGGAAAAACAAAGTAACGGATGAAAAGCCGCCACCATTTCTCCTCAATCTCCTATACCTTAAAACTTCACCCGCTGTACGTGTTTGCGCTTGCAAGTGCGATTTATAGATAACTATGTATAAATATGTATACGTGTACATAGTGCACTATTTGTGGAGAAGAGAGAGAGAGAGAGATACCTGGAGAAGATTAATGGGACTTCTGGACATGGCAGCGAGTAGTTGTTGTACCCCACGGTGTAGCACCTAACCTATATCTTAAGTTTCCTCATCATCTACTCCAACTCAACTCTTTTCCTTTTTTTTTTGCGAATGAATAAGTATGAACCGTGAACGCGTCATAATGGACATTAGTATCTTTCATAAATTCTTTTATTTTTAACCAGACTTGTGAAGATTGGATTCACCAGGGAGGGGAATAAAAATGTTTCGGAGATGATGAGGCGAGAGCAGAAGCTCTTCCATACTGAGAAAAATAGCATATTGTGCATCAAGGGCGGAAAGTCAGTATTTTGCGTATATATGTGTTCAAACTTTGCGTACAAGTGTGTTGAAAAAAATTATTGCCGTTTGAAATAACGATTGATTTTGATAAAAATAATTCCCGCGAGTTCTAACCGCGTGAAATTCCTCTGAGGCAACCAATCAAATACCATTTATTTTTCTCAGGAAAGGATTATATAGGAATATGGAACGTCTGGGGAGAGCTCTAATCGACTTCCGTCGTCGACAAGACGAAGAATTATTATTCGCATTCAGATGAAAAACAGTCGTAGTAAATCGAACATGAAAAAATGGCGACCTCCGAAGGGAAACCTCGTGGAGTCATCATTTGCTGGGCGAAATGCGAACGGAAAATTTGACATGTGACAGGGGCAAAAGTTGAGTGCGGTTAACCAGAGATATTCGACGTTCGTTGGAAACTTTACATCAATTTTTTTCATCCGCTTCAATAACTCGTCAAACTATTCCACATCTCCATTCCCTTTTCAGAAACAGATTTCAATAATTCGTAAAAAATCGACATTTTATCTTGATTTATCTTGATTACTTATACGAAGAAAAATATTCAGTCAAAAATAATTCTCAAAACATTCTGAAATTTTATCTAAGAATCCAAATCGAGAAATCTGACACGTATTCATTACGCAACCTTGTGGTAACCCGGTGGCAATGTTCGGACAATATTGTGGCAATGTTGTGGCAACGTTGATGCAATAATTGTCGGTCTAGTTCATCTCTGGATATAAAAATGGGTTATTTGATATTTTTCATCATTTCATTGTTTACTCCTTTAGTGTTCACCTCAGAATGCCACAAAAGCCATGCCAGAAGACGCATTGTATCACTGATAATAAAGGAATTAACCTTTTATGTCACACTAATATTTCACGTTATTCCTCCCCGCGAGAATGATCTATTTATAATACCACCAAGTCTACGGGCGGGCACTACCTTTATCGGAATACATACACCTATTCGGCCGCTTCATTTACATACGTATGTACAGGTAGATACCACGGGAACTGGATGGATAATCCTGTTTACATATTTATTGTACCTCCACTATCGCTACGAAAAGACTGGAGAGTACATCTCTATTCTCCACGGAGCTCTGATTCTCAAAGTTTTGATTACGAATTCAGACTGCATTTTTAGGAAGAAATTGAAAATTTCTTTAAGAGAAATCATAAAATTTTCAATCACTTGCCAAATGATGGCTTACATCAGAAACTTTTTGGGGAAAATTCTACTGGTAACCTCAAAATATATAATTCGTGAGTTACGTCGAGTTGAATGAATGAATAAAATGGAGGAGGTGAAAAAAAAAATAGTTTGTTAACTGAGGGAATATTTATCGGTAAAAAGTGTCACGTTCTCCATGAAAATTTCTCGCCCATCGCTGAGACAAATCCTTACCGAATAAATCGGCACAGCCCGACGTCAATCAATCTGACATTAAATGTCAATGGAAGACATTTTCCCGAGTTAGGTCGACCATAAAGATGAAAATATTCCCTCCAGAATTTCTGTCGTTGACGCTTTCCAGAGGTAATCGACGTTCCCAGGAGTGCGAGAGAAGTTGAGATTGCATTATGCACCGAGTGAGCGCCTGCTGGATGCAACGACGCAGTGAATTGAAGGAAAGGAAAGAAGTGTGGTTGTGCATTAGTATGAAACTGAGTTTAGAAAAAAAAAATGATAGTCTACTCGAATTTCCCACTGCGTGATACCCGCGGGTGGGGCGGGGGAAGAGGGGAGAGGGCAAATGAAAAAAAGTACAATCGCTGGAAACATGGGGAAATAAAAAGACATGACGCGTGCAGACGTGGGGAGAATAATTGTAATGGAATTTTCTGTACTTTGGTGATGGCCCGGATGAGAAAAAATATTGAAAAATGAAAGACGCCGGGAAAAATTCAAGACATGAGGGACTTGATATAGTTGAGTGGTCCTCACGTTTTTTTCCTCGTCTGTCTTGTCGGTCTTTGTCATTTTCAGGTCAACGTTTTATGAAACTTTGAGAAGAATTGAAATTTAGTGATGGGTGTACTATTATTTCTGGGTAGGCGACATTAAATTTCAATGATCGAGAAAATTATATATTTACCGTATTTTTAATTGTGAATGAGAGCTCTGGGGTTATTTCGGCTTTTTACTTTAGATTTTCATTAAAATGTGGATATTGAAATGATAAATTAATTTCGAAAGGAAAATTTCGGGATTGAGATTGCCAATGACAATTTCAAAGACAAATTTTTTTTTTTTTGGAGGGGGGAAACCTCATTTCTTTTCTCAGGTACTATCTAGTTTTAATACCCCAACCCCTGTCTCTACCCCTGTCTCTACCCCTGTCTTCACGTGAGCCCTCTTCGAAACAAAGTACTTCTTTCCAACCACGTCCACAGGTTGAGGAAACACTCTAACCCGAAGTGCAGGGATTTCCAATTAAATATTCTCCTCACGCAGTTTGCCAGTGTCGAGGAGTTAACGGTCAGAGTCTTGTGGCACGTAAGCCATTGCACAATGACCCCAGAACGAGAGCTTCAGGGGAAATGAAAAAGGAAAATGAATATAAAAAAAAAAAAACACAGGACGAATTGCGAGAATCAATGAAGAAACAAACGGTGAAAATTCCGGACAAAAGTACGGAAATAATTGGCACCAATTCACCTACTGTCGGGTTTATTCGGATTTTATTTCAATGGGAAAATCCCGTGATTTTTTGTAATGAAAATTGATGAAATACTGTCATGCAGTTGGACGGGCATTTTATCCGTTTGATTGATTTTCCAGCGAGATTTTATCATGGAGGTATCATTTGATATTCCAGGATTTACTCCGATCGAAAGAAAACTCGTTACTAATTTCCGGCTGGTGAATACTTCAGAGCTCGATGTGACACTTCACTCGGAAAATAGGAAAAACTGTCAACTTCTCCTTCTTCCGACATCGACATTACCCTTGACGGCGAGAATATTTTATATTCGTTCAATTTTCATGGATTTTTATTAAAGAATCATGATTTATTGTTAATTAATATTGAAAAAAGGAAATCTCACCATGAAAATCTCAATTTTTTCTCTTAACTAAAACAATTAATTATCAATGTTAATCAAAATTCATTAACAAACTATGAAAATTTTATTTTCGGGATTAAACAATCGTAATATATGGATTATTAACGACGATGTAATTAATACCAATGCTGAATGTGTAAATAATTGAATGAATATTCAACGGCATTTATTTGATTCCCCCGATTCAGTTCGACACCCGGTGGCAGTTCTCCCTGAAACCAGCTCTATGAAAATATTTAACTTTCATTCGGGAAAACCCGAGAATCCAAAACAAATTCGATAACGAGAGATAATCGATCGCTCCGTGTTTGCAATTGGTCATTGATGAATATTTGTCTTGAAATCCGGAAAAATAGTATCCATGCTCATAACGAAATGAAAATAACCACAGAAATTGATATTTAAATAAAAAAATATTCTCCAATAAAATAATAATAATGATAATCATGATAACTTGTAATAATCCACATGACTTCAGAATATTTACGCACCAGAATAAATCTCTCGTGAAATAAAATCTAAATTCACGAACATAATTTAATAATAATCTTATTAATTACAATAATTGTTTATTTGTTAAAATCAGTAGCAAAAACCGATGATTTTCCATAATTATCAAAAAAAATTGAAGGAATTCGCTGAAAATGAAATGTCACACCTGCGGTAATCACGCGGAAAAATCGCGTGATTCGACTGTGATTCCCCTAATTAATTAACCGAGAGGATCATAAATATTTCTAACAAACTCCTCAACTACAGAGAAGAGAATAACACGTGGAATTTCCACAGAGGCTAACGCCACTGTAGATTTATTCAAATTCTCCCGTCTGACTACTCCCGGATTTCACTACTGGATTCCTCGTGTAATTGTGATATAAATATCCCCTCCCGGCCCCTCGTTGCATAAAAAAAAATATATTCCGTGTACTCCCGTTCTCTCGTTTTAATGGTTGAGTAAAGGGGTCGAGTAGACAGGGTTAAGCGAGTATTGAATTTGTGGGTGCACCCAGTGACCCCTGCAACGCCTAATTAACACGAAACAACGAGGGTCCAGTAGAATTGTGTTCACGTGGCCAAATCAACTGTACACCACCAACCGAGTCCATTGTAAACTCTATGAAATAGCCTCGTAGGCACTACCCAAAATCCATGCTCCACAGACTTCCTAAGCGTTAATTGATGTTAACGTACAGAGAAATGTTATTACACTAGAAATTGAGCTATCCCCTAAAAATCCTTTTTTTCTCATAATTTTCCCTCAAAAATTCTTCCATTTAATTGTACTTCAATCATCAACCGAAAAATCAATCTCATACTTATGAATAATAAAAATAATAATATAAATAATAATATAAATAATTAATTATTAATAACAATTTTCACTTTATTTTCCATAAATTTCATTAATTAACAGATGAATTAAATTCTCTGATCCAAGATTTTTTTTTTAATTTCGCAAATCCGATATTTGTAGTGGAAAATGGATTTCCCTCAATTCACCGACAAATATCCAATAATTGTGTTTACCATGGACGCTTAACTAACAAAAGACTCAACAATTAAATCCCCACTTTGTCAGCGTTCGCGTCCTAAAGAGCTGCGGTGATACAAAATCTGAAAAACGTCTCCCATCGTTAAATAAAATATCATTGTATGCGTAAAAGTGAATGAATTGCTTTAGGAAAAAAAAATCAATGACAAAAATGGTGAAGCAATGTAGATTCAAACGGTATTTGCTCAATTCCATCAATTTCCATGCGCCTACCACCAGTTGGAGAGCATTTCCAGTGAAAATACCGATTCTATGAAAATCTCCGGTACCATTGAATTTAATAAAACGTTCGCCATACTCAACTCTAATTCCACCGACCAAAGTAAATGAAAAAAAAAATGCCTGAATCTATTAACTATGGTAGCACAAGTAGAGCTGTGCATTTTCAACTTCAATTTCGGTTGAGAATCCTTGGCGCTATATATTCAAGGAATTACCAGATTGTTCGACGTATAAAACTCGATTTAACCCGTGCACGACTATCAAATTGTCTCGCAACGGTAGATGGAGAGAGAAAAATGGAGAGAGAGAGAGAGGGAGAGAGAGAGAGAGCACTCTCGACGGTGATATGATAATTTTACCCCCTAAAGTTGAGTTAACGAAGCTCCTCTGGCAACGCATGTTGGGAATTAAATGAGTAACAGAGAGAGATGAAATACTCACGCTATTTTCTCCTCCGCTAATCTCCCCTTCCACCATTTTCCCCTAGAATTTTTACCCTGGTACCCTCAATAGAATTTATCACGAGTCCTCTTTCCCCTGCCTGATAAAATCTAAAATCCTGTTTTGAGACTTCAGCTTAAATGAAAATATTTCCAAGTGCTTGTTAATATTAACATTGCAGATAATCGATGGCAACACAAAAAGTGCAGTGAGCAATCGTAAAGAGCCAGGAACATTCTGCGGTGAATCCGAGCAGCCCCAGACATTCATATCAGAGACAAGTTTTGTCCGTGTATTATTCCACGCCGACAATTTCACCGATCAAACGTACTTCAGCTTTGACTCGCGAGCAGAACAGCCATTCGAAGTTTACCTGCGTTACGGCCAGCACCCGGAGCTCTACCCAAATCGTCGTGGTGAAGTTGTGCCAGGTAGTTACTGCGAGCGTGATTTCAAGGACTGTCGTCTCCAGACATGTTACGTACAGAGTCCAGCCTATCCTGGTATATATCCACGAGCCCTGCACTGCAAATATCGTTTAAACACACGCCAGCCATTCATAAAACTCTACATAGAGAACGAGGAGTTCAACATCGATGGACAACGCTGTGAGAATATAATGACATGCCCAATGAGACCAATAAGCTCGGGCTCTCAACACTGTCCCTACGATTACATACGAGTTTACGATGGCAAAGACGAAGGCTCACCAGTTATCGGTACATTCTGCGGTATGGGAAAATTTCCATACAGCATAATCGGTACGAGTGCCGATCTGTACGTTGAATTTGTATCATCACCAGCGGGACCACTTCTAAACACTGGCTTTCACTTCAACGTTGGCAATTGGCCAGCTCACGTTGAAACAGCTGGTGTTAAAAATGGCTCGTGCGATTGGCTGCTCAACAGTGAATCCCTCGTTGCTAATGACGAGGGTATATTTCTATCGGTTGCCCATTGGTATCCACCCCACACAAGCTGCACCTATCTGCTCAAGGGTAGACCCGGTGAAATAGCACGATTGTATTTTCCAAGCTTTCGGGTCAATCGAATTGAATCACCTATTTTGCCTTATGATGGCGATTGCGGTGAGAGTCTCACCCTTTACGACGCCAATTGGCCGGATGATGCCAGAATAATAAAGACATTCTGCGATACATTCAGCAAACCAATGGAGAAACATGATTTTGTCTCGACATCCAACTCAATGTTCGTTAGATTTGAGAGTAAGACGGGTAGTTACTCGGGTAGTTCGCTTTATTATTGGGCTCATTACGATTTCTTCAATGCAACAAGATTTGGTGAGCCAGTGCCAAATACCGAGTGCGACGAGACATTTGCATCTTGGAAGGTACAGTCCGGTAAAATGCGATCACCTTTGAATACACTATTGTACAAACGTCCAGGTGATCCACCCAATGATCTCATATGCACATACACATTCATCACGGACAAGCGATTGTTTGCCCGTATAATTGTGACTATTGAGTCAGTTACCTTCAAAGACAATCCGTACAGCCAGTGCGGCCACTGTTGGGACAGTCGTGCCGATCGTATTATTGTCCGTGAACCATCACCCGAGTCCACCAAGGGTCACTGTCTCTGCCGATTAACACCACCGAAGGCACCCCTCAAGATCGTATCGCGGAGTGATAGACTCGAATTGAAATTGATGATTGATGGTGGTCATGCTACAAGCAGTTACTTCAAGCAGTCGTCATCGCTCTTCAAAGCAACCTATGAGTTTGTACATAGTCCACTGTGTGGTCCAGCCTTGCTACCACCATCAACCGATGGTGAAATTGAATTTCCCAATTATGAAGCACTCGGTTATGTAACACCACCGCGCTCCATAAAGTGTATATGGGAGCTGCGGGTTAATCCAGATAAGGATTTGTGGTTGCACTTTGATAAGATTAAGTTTGCGTCGAGATCGTGCGAGGATGGCAAGCTTGAGATATTTCTTGGTGGTATTGTTGAGCCATATCTGGCAATATGCGGTGAGAATGTCAGCTATGTCAGGGAGATGCCCATATTTTCGGCTATTCAGTTGGGCCAGCCAAAAATTGCCGATGGCGAACCACCACCAGTTGTTATATTATTCACCGGTTCAATGGCACCTGCCCGTGTTGCCTTTAAGATTGCATGGACTGAATTATTTAGATTACCTCGGGATGCTACTGGACAATTAAAAACACAGAAACTCGAAGGATGTGGTTACCAGTGTCCTGGCAATACTGGATGTATACCATTGTATCTTGTGTGCAATGGAGTTGTTAATTGTCCAACGGTGAATTTACCAACGGGTGGCTACAATGTCAGTCTTGTGGAGCCTGATGATGAGTCCATTGAGACATGCGGTGGACCTGTAGCTGGTGGAAGTGGTGCTATGGGGGGTCCTGCTGGATGGGCGGGTGCTGGTCTTGGTGCTGGTTTAGCTATTATGCTTGGTCTTGCTTGTCTTGTTGCTGTTTGTCGGGTCTGCAGGCGGAGAACTACATCAAGGGACATTCATGTACCCTATTAGTCCGAGATTAATCTTTAATTGTTATCTGTCCTCCATTTTATGTACCCAAATTACTCTAATTATTTCATTTGTTATATTTTCCACTGTTACGGACGTAAATGGTTGTGAATGACGAATCATGAAATTGTCTCAAATCAATTGTTATGCAATCAATTTTATTCTTACGAGATAATATTTAACAAATTGTTCAATTCGTTATTATTTTGGTGTCTCATATTTTTTTCGTTGGCAAATTTATTTGTCGATAATTTTTTATGATATTAGCGAGTCAGTGATTGGATATACGTGATTATGTCTGGATTCAGGGAAGAATTAAAAATAAATATAGATCGGAATTGTTATCCAGATTGAGTATCGAATTCATTAGGTCGGATTGACGCACATCAATAAATCAGAAGTCCCTCTCAAATGCATCGGAAAGTGCGAGAAATACATAGAGATGAGACGGAATGCGACAACTCTTGAATATTAACGAGTGTCATTAAACCACGGATTCCATCTCAATCTCATATTTATTCACTGACTTGTAAATATAATCAATCGGGTAGAGAAATTTTTTTTTCTCAGCGTTATCGGGTGTACATATCGTGCAGTTATGTTTGTCAAATTTTCCAATACATCTGGAATTATAAATTGAATGGGCATTTGATGGGGAAAATAATTCAGCGATAAATTCCCGATACCCAAAAATCCATTCAAATAATCCATTACCTAGATCGGTGAGAATTCCGTAACAAATGCCCGCGTAGAAATTCATTATAACAGGTATAATTAAATTCCACAGTTGATGAAGGAATATCCGATAAGACAGGATGAAGTTTCCGACATTTGCTTGGGCGTTATTCCGCGCACATTGTTGACCCAATTTTCACATTCAACGTGGCGGACTGAGACAATAACTCTTCCGCCGAATTTCATAATCCAGTTAAAAAGTCATTTAATAGAACGACTATTAAAATATTGAAATTGATGGGAGAAGAGGACGAATGACTCTTTGTAAATAAATTCCCCATGCCACCCCTGCCACCCCTACCTCCTCTACCTCCCCTACCTCCTCTACCTCCCCTACCTCCTCCAGAACCCCTCATCCTCCCCATCCCCCCCACCCCCCTCATCCCCCCCCGTTAAAGTACATGGAGAGATAAAACTACTTTCGATAAAGAAGATTAACTCGAGGAGTTGTCGCTCTAAAGAACACAGTGTAAAAATATTATATCACAATATCACAGTTTTTAATATTGATGGTCAAAATATAATAATCTTTTGTATCGGATTTAATCTGTGGAATTCTGGATGACTCTGGATGACTCTGGATGACTCTGGATTACTCTGAATCACATATTTTGATTTTGTGTTATCATTATCTCATGATATTTTAAATTGTGCAATTACTGGATTTTTTTTTATCGTGATGTTAATTAGAGTGTCAGTCAGATCTTCTCAACACCGATAAGTTTTATCTCTCACTGTCAAAATTATTTACCATTAGTTTTCGAGACCGAAGATATTGCGATTAATCCTTGACTTAGTTTAGGTTTCAGCCGTATATCGACGCAATTACCACTGTAATTACTACTGTACCAATGATTATTATATTTTTTACAAATAAAGACGATGGAAATAAATATATCTGTTGAATTTATCTCCGGAGATCCATCCCTGTCAATTGAAATCTCGAAAGCAATTGTCAACAGCCGCAAATGAAAAATCCTCAGTAATATCACAGGAGCAGGAAAAAAAAATATTTTAATATCCCCCTTATCTCCTCGAATTTCCCAAGTTTCAGTTCATGATATATCGAAAAGTTTTGAACAGTCCTCACAGCCGAAGTAACTTATCCCCAGGAGCTAATGTCATTTCGCCGTCCGAATATCTACCCCCTGGTCCTCCAAACTTTGACAATAGAATGTCGACATTAACAAAAGGAGATTCCCCCGAAGAGGATAGTAAAGGTACCCCAGTTGGGTTACTATTCAATTGTCTTCAAGTTTAACGCGTAACTTCAAGTGAGTGCATTTTCCACTCGAAGATGATCCATTGATTTTCGAAGGCAATTCTCTGCCCTGATATTACCAACTTTAAAGTTATTTAATACTCCCACCCCTCGAGACATTTCCATGAGTTTCATTGAATTAATCCAGAAGAATGTTTGAACTTCTCCAACCGGTCAAGTGTCTTCTGTCTCCGGAGCCGATTATCATCGATAATATCGTCTTCAGGTTACACTCGAGGGTGACTGTTGTCATTCTCGTCACGTGCACAATCATTATCTCAGCGAAACAGTACGTGGGAGAACCCATATCGTGTATAACTGACGCATCAATTGGTGAGTAGTCGAAATCACTGAAAAATTTTACAAATGGGGTTAAGCCTCCCCAGTCAATTCGCATTTTTAATGGGTGGAGTCAATTAAACTTGATTTTTCTTTTCAATTCAACTTTGAATTCAACAAAATCCACTTGATTCCATTATTAGAATCAAATCTATTCAAATCAAATGTAAAACTTAATTAATACGATTTTTTATTTAAAAATTTGGTTTGATAATGAAAATGGTGCGATTATTTGGAGTCAAGTCATTTCTACTTGTCGTACGAGAAATTTAATAAAAAAAAAATATGAGAACATTGATTTATCCTGTGGTAAAAGCCACATCGACCAGCCACTCACTCACCGGACGCATCAATCGGCAAAGCACTTGGAAATTATGCAACAGTGCTTTTGTACCCCGAGACTTAGGAAGGGATTTTCTACCCATTCAACAAAAACACGAAAACGGCATCTGAATAGAGTTAGGGGGTTAAGCCTCTCCGGTTTGTAGGAGACTTAATCTCCCCACCGGATATTCCTGCTTGTGGCATTAACTCGTTTTACGGTGAAATGCCAGAATGAAAACTACATGACCATCATTTTTTTTCGGATCACTCAGACTGTAGGAAAATAAAGCCTTCAGCTCCTGCATAAGTCCTCACACTCTGAATCCATCAGACAATTTTCTATGGAATAATTCGAGGCAGTAATTAGAGCAGTCTCATAACTTGGATATGAAGACATCATTTCGGGAATCAATCCGACTTGATTCAAGGATTTTTTGGTGATTTGATTGTTATTTTGTGATTGTCGTTGGTCAATGACATGCCAATCGTCAATTTGATAATTATTTAGAATTGACACTCGTTTTTGGAGAAATTCTGTATTGGCAGGATTCGGTGTTAAACTTTTTGGTGAAGTAACTGCGGGCTTGAAAAGAGGATGAAGAGCCCCGGAGAAATTACGGAAAGCTATTAAAAGTTATTGGGTTAACTGCTGGAAGAAGTTTCATATTAAAGAAAGACGGCGATGGGTAAGTTGTTTCACGTCAAGTTTGCAAACTGGAGAGGGGTGTCAGTCAAAATGAATTCTGAGTTCACGAACACGTACGGAAGAATTTCACAAAGAACAAGAGCTTGCGCATCTGTTGAGATATTTTATCGGGGAAAATAAAAGATTTTAATCTCGCTCAATCCGATCCTGACATTTTTTTTCCACCGCCTAAATTGTCCGCCAAGAAAAAAACCTTAACGACAAAAAAAAAGCCATTTAATTTCTTAAAATTTTAATCTCAATTAGAAATTTCTGGAAACCGCTAAATTGAGACTTTCAGAATGATAAACAATTATTGATTCAATGATTATCGTCTTGTGAAATTAATAACTCGAATTCAATGAACACTTTCTTGGGTTAACACTTTCTTGGGTGCAAGTAACTCGGAATGTTTTTAAATAATCAAGTGTTTATTTGTCATTAAATCAGATAAGGAGCCGGTTAATGCGTACTGCTGGATATACAGTACATTTACGGTATCAAGACACTTGAGAGGTATTCCAGGACGTCAAGTTGCAAGTCCCGGTGTTGGTCCAGCACTCGAGAACGACGAGATTCACCATCACCGGTATTACCAATGGGTCAGCATTATCATCCTTATCACACAATTACCCCAGGGTTTTTCGATTCATAAAAAATAATCGATCTGTCTCTTGAATTCTTCTGCGATTCTATTAAAAATCGGAGATAATTCAACAAAAATTTCACGCGGATCTCATCGAAATTCGAATCAAATCGGATTTTTATAACAGACGTCAAAAAATATCAAGAGTTACCCGATGTTTTCCGCCATTTTGTGCACCTCTCTGACAGTTAAAATGGCGGAAAAATAAATTCAATTGCATTATCATTGATTTTTAGAAAGTGGCGATCACGACGAAAAAAAAATCGAAAAATTTTTGATTTAAAATTGTTATTTATTGACCTCGTGATAAATTTGTGCAACAGGTCTGTTTCGTTCTCGGTATTCAAGCAATAATATTTTACACACCGAGAGGACTGTGGGGTGTCTGGGAACGTGGAACTGTATCACTTCTCATTCGTGATCTTACATCACCCTTTCTCGGAGATGTTTGGAGTCACGAGAGAAAACAACAGCTTGTCCAATACTTCGCATCGACACATTTACACACCCATAATTTTTATGCACTGTGTTATCTCTTCTGCGAGTCACTCAACGTTATCAATGCGGTACGTACCAATTCTCCAAAATAAAATTGATAAAAAATTTGTTTAAAATAATTGTGAAAATGTGGTGAACACGGATTTTTGTAGAATATAAAAATCGAGGGACTCGATCCTCTTGTGTATTTTTTGGCTGACAGCCATTATTGATATTATTAAAATTCAATTCTTGCTTTTTTTTTATTTAACTGCTCCTATTTGTTTTTTATGGTAAATACCCAGAAAAATGTGGAGTACTTTTTTTATCGAAATCTATTTCCGTGGAGGTTTCCCCCATTTACTATCTTTTACATTTATCTGTACGCCCGGAAAATGCGGAAAATTTGAAAGCGCGAATTTTGTAAAAAAAGGACTTTTAATTTTTCGTTTGAAATGTTGTTTACAGTTGGCAACAGACAGGAGAAAGCGATTAACAGAGATTGGGATGATTGGGAAATATAAAGCCCCTGGCAAATTTCCAATACATGGAAAATAACCCGTGGCAGTAGAATAAATTTCACTGTTGATTTTATATCTAGTTTTTTTTTATTAGAGTGGGGGGCAGTTCGTAATGAATTGTCGATTGAAATTGCACCCGCAATCATCTTATTGACATTTTCTCATGCGCGGAGAAAATTTTCACTCAAATTTTCATGAATCATGCGAGTCCAATCAATAAAATAAATTGAAGAACAATTTTTATTGCATATTAAAATCGAAAAACGCCAAGAATTTTCCCTAATTATTCTATTCCCTTTTAATCAAGTCAGTAAAATAGTTTTTCATATGATTAAAGAAATCTTTCCCAGAATTAATAATTTGGGAGAATTTTTCAAATGAAATTTTTTGTTTATTGTTATGAATAGAATAATTTAAATAAATTCATCCGTCATTTTATAGGAGATAAAAAATATTGCGTTATGAATTCTCAACTTTTCTCTTCATACCGTGAGAAATTATTGGTTGAATCTTCAATTCGTAAAGTTGTTGGTAAAATTTTTCGTCCATAGTTTTCTTTCCTCCGTCAGAAGCGCGTCAGTATCATTCAATTTATCAGTACCAAGAAGAAAATTTTAAAATAAGTGAAACTACGAAAAATAATCTCTCTAAAAAACTTTTCACCGAGAAAAGCATTCCCCCATAGTTTCAGCCAAATTCCGCTCCATTTTTCTCGCAGCGAGAAAAAATAACAGAAAACAAAACCTCTGCACTTTCTACTTTCATTTTCCCCCATTTTGTATTCTCAAAGTTGGAGAAAAAAAAAACTAGACTGGAGACCAATTTAAACTTTAGTTTGACATAAACGACTATTCACTTTTTTACCTACGGTAATTGAAGAGAAAAAAAAACCCAAACTTGAGGGACATTTCGCAGGTTTTTTTTTTTATTCCAATCGATATTCCCCGTCTCGTTAAAAAGTTGGTTTCAATAAAAAAAAAAAAAAAAAAGAAAACAGGTGATACAGAATGTGTGACAGCAAGTTTTGCGATGACTACAGCAGAAAAAGCCTCTCGATATCACAAAAATTGAGGTCTCGTGAATAAAAATAGAATAGCTTCCGACTGCTAGAAGAATAAATAAATCTCGAATTTTCTGTTGACATTGACTATTTTCCATTATTATTTTCGCCATATATTATAATGATCAAGAGCAACTCATTTTCATAAGATAATTTATATACGTATGTTTATATATATTTAAGATTAATCAATTAATTTGATTTTTTCGGATCTAGGAAAAAAATGGTTTTGGATGTGAAGATGAAGGTAGAATATGAAAAATTTCAGGTTAGCCAGATATACCTGCTGGACGTATTTCTTGAGGGTGAATTCACGGGATATGGACCAGCAGTAGCTGCATTCGGAATGGAAACAAAGCCCTTCGAGAGAGTAGATCCGATGTCTCGTCTATTTCCCAAAGTAACAAAATGTACAATTCATACATTTGGCTCTTCAGGATCCCAACAGACACACGATGCACTCTGCATTCTACCACTTAACGTTGTCAATGAAAAAACATTTGTATTCGTATGGTTTTGGCTTGTATTCCTCGCGTGCATTGGCTCACTCAATCTCTTGTACAGAATTATTCAATTCACTCATAAAAAATCACGTATTTATATTCTACGATCTAACACCCGTGTTTTAACAAATGCACAAGTGGAGGTTGTCGTTGGTGAATTGAATTTTGGTGATTGGTTCCTACTTCATCAACTCGCCCAGAATGTCAATCCCATTGTCTACAGGGAACTCGTCAGTGAACTTGCTACCAAGTTCTCGTACAAATATTATCCAACTGTCGTGTAAATCGCGGGGGGATTGAAATAATATTTACTGACTGCAAAACCCCATACTGTTATCAACCAATCCCTTGGGATATTTTGTGTTGTTTGTAATCAAATTGGTAATAACAATCCTATTGCCATTTAATGTCAGCGAATGATGTGTATTTTCATTATGAATAAATTTATTGCTCAAACAATCAATAATTATAATATTAATAATTATAATTAATCAATAATTAATATCTCACGATAAATAAATTATGCGGAAAATATTGCCAAACATCGCATCTGCGGAATTAAAAGGGCTGTCCATGGCATTTTAGCATGGATTTTTATCACGGCTGGTTCGCGACATATCCGCTGATAAATATTGACAACTGTCATGCAGACTGTCAACGATTTTCAAAATTGAATATCTCACAATCAAAGAAAAATATTCAAAAATGCTGAAGAAACTTTTTAAAAATTTCTCCTTAACCGGCGACATTGCGCACTCATTCCCTCTGTCAATAAATTCCCTCTCCCTGTTGTCAACTCTTTATTTCTGTCAAAACCACAACCCTAACCTCAAAATCCATCAAAACAAGATCCAAAATTCTCGTCAACTCGTCCTGTAAGTAATAATAAAAAGAACCACCCCCTAGTAAAAAAAAATCGGCATTCATCTGATTTAGCATCTAAAATTTCAGACACTCGTTCTTTTATCCACCCCTTCCCAAAAATCCCCCCAAAAAAATGGAAAACCAGGTATGGAAAAAATCCTCATTTCCCAAAACAAAGTCATCGATGATCGATGATTATTTCAAGCAACTGAGCTCCACTAAACAAATGAAAAATTTGCCGTTTCCGAATTCGCACTCAGAGAACTTGTCGAAAAAATCGGTTTATCGTCCGGCGAAAAAATCCAAAAAGCACTCAAAATTGAAGAAAAGCTCGATATCCCTGATCGTCAGTCACTCAAACAAATCAATCGAAATCCCTTCCTCCCCGAAAACCCACGATAAAACCAATGATTTTGATAACCTCTCAATAAATCACGAAATTACGCAACCCCCGAAAATTTCCAAGAAAAAAAATAACGCAAGTATTCATGACTCTCAAAAAATTCCTGAAGAATCGAGAGTGCAGCGAAAATATTCATGGGAAGATGTGAAAAATTGGATTCCCCCATCTGAGAGAAAAACCCGGAGAATTAACGAGTGCAAAATTAAATATTCCTGGGAAATAATCGGAGTCGAGTCTCAAACATCAGAAATTCTCATAGAAGATTTCAAGAAATTGACGGAATTGAAAGATGCTAATTGTCCCAGAATCAAGTACTCGTGGGAGGTGATTGGTACAGGAAATCAAACATCTCTTCATGATTTGACGATTGATAGTGATTACTGGGTGGGAAGGGTTGTCATTGGATCTGGAAAAAATATCACCAGGGCATGTAATTCATCTCGTTATTATGAATCTAACAAAATTCGATTTGTCTGTAATACAGGGACACAATGTACAGCTGATAAGGGAGTGTATGCAGATCTTATGGATTGCACTGTCAAGTATTCATGGCAGAACTTGATGAAAGCTTATAACATAAAATAAAAAATAAACAATGGACATTCCTGAGGATGAAATTCTCGACGAATTAAATTCAACTCTAACCGAGGAGTCTCAACTGTCGGAAATCTCCCCAGAGAAACCGGAAACCACCTCCGAAGATGCAGAGCGAGTGCTGCATCATCGGGAATTGCGGAGAAAGCTTAAATCGACGGAGGAGAAGATAGATAAATATATGCTGAGTATTTCAGAGATTTCCAGGAAATCTTGGGAGGTGAATCTCGGGGCGCTCAATGAGAAATTAACGAGTGATGACGGTTACTCGCAAAAAACTATTCACAATATTCAGGAATATATCCAGAAATTGGAGGAACAGTTCAAGGAGTTGGACAAAGCCGATACCCAAGTGATTATATTATTTTACGGAATCTATTTGATATGAATTGAGATTAAAGTGAATTATTATATTTTTTTTTGGTGCAGGTGATGACGATTACAAGTCGAGTACTCCAAGAAATCGACGACTCGTACGATAATTTGATATCGATAATTGCCAAAGAGATAAATAAAAAACGAGAACTGCTGAAGCTGGAAGCCAAAGTATTCGAGAGGGAGAGTCTCGTCCCTTTGAAAGCATGCCGAGAAGAAATCCACAAACAGATATTGTGCACAAAAAAATCAATATCGTCAATTGAAACTAATAAAAATGAACGCATGAGTCATGTGGAGCGTCACGAGTTGTTGAGAGCAGATAGAAAAATTGGAGGAATACCAGCAGTGCCTTCCCTGGAGGAGCTCCCCTTCTTGAACTTCAAATTCCCATCAAAGCCACAAGTCAAGGAGCTCTTAAATAATGTCCACAGCATGGGAACGATCTTACGACTGGGTCCAGTGCAGATAACAGAAATAGAAGAGAAACCTGGCTCGGTATTCGTCAAGTGGGGGATCTCAGATCCGGAATATGCCTTTGAGGATCACATTTACATACTCCAAAAGGCACTCGGAGAGGTCCTCGATCCCACCTCCGATGATTTTATCACTATCTACGAGGGGGATGAAAACTACTGCTTCGTTAAAAATCTTGAGATCAATCGTTCGATTACTCTAAGAGTTGGGGTTCAATCGTTAGAGTCTGCGTGGAGCTCTACGAGAATTACCAAGACATCAGTACCAAATTACGGTTGGTCCCTCGATAATGAAGATTATATGATCACGAATAATGCAACAGTTGCCGCGAAAATTAACGATCAGGCGAGTGCGGTATTTTCTCGAGACGCTCTCATCGACGCCAATCAAATAATTGAATTCAAAGTAATGAAATTAGCACAGACGAATATTACAATCAGCTGTTGCAGCACTGGAGTAATTTGTCGTTAATTAGTTTCTAGATGTTCCTGGTCAGGTGTTGAGTGATGAAGGAATTGCTCTGGTATCGGAGCCTGGGGGAAAGGACGATTTTCTGCGGCGCAGGGGCTCTTTGATGATCACAGCACGAGGAAAAATACTGATGGATGGGGAGGAAAAGCTTATGCAACTTCCTCCAGTCCATTCTGGTGCGAGAATAATATTTACTATCACCAGGAGGGATGAGGAAACTCTACGGGTTAATATTGAATGCTCTGACAAAGCTGTCACTTATTACTGGAACGTTGAGACTCCACTTTACTTCGCTGCCAGATTTTTACAATCGAAGAAGTGGAATTTGATGGTTAAATAGATTTTTATATCGATGGTTATGGATTTGTTGATCGGAGCTTGATTGATTGTTTACGTTGTCAATGGAAAATCAATACGTATTTTGCTTTTTATTCAATTTTATTTATTAACATATTTTCGGATCGCTACAAAATTTTTTTTGTACATCAGCATTTTTATCCGCCTTGAATTAATCATGGGATTAATTCTGAGGAACCTATTTTTTATAATAATTTTTCGGTATAAATTTTTCGATTCCCAATGTATTTACAAAATATTTATACATGAGAACTTTTACTTGACTCCAATTAGTTTTTATTAATCATAGATAATGATAATGTTGTAATTGTTTCGTGTGAAAAGAATTAAAAATCGTTGGGTTAATACAAAAAAGTGGGATTTATTCGTTTCGTATTATTTACAAAGTGAATCTATTGGGGAAATAATTCCCAAGTCATTGAAAATATTTCTAAAATTATCCAGAACAACCACGGCATCCACAGTGGATGCACTCGACAATTCTTCCTTCTTCTAATTTTCCTTTGGGCACACGACATATGCAATTCGTTCCAAAATTCGTGTCTCTTGTTTGAATACACCGCAAACAGCAGAGATTTTCGTATCCCACCTTCTTCCACTTAGCAATGAGATTTTTGTCAGCTATTTTCTCATTCAGGCAATAGTCATACAATTCTGAGAAAACAATAAATATTAGATAATCAACATTAAACATTCACTCACAAAATCACGTGAATTAAAAAAAAAAGCTATTAGTTATGTTTTTTTTTGGATTGATAAATTATTAATAAAGGCTTCGTGAAAGATATCTCGTCTCACCTCTGCTGATAGCTTTTCTCCTGTAAAATAGGTCATAGATGTATCTAGATTTTTGATGGTGTATTTTAAAAATTGGCCAGAGAGACTCCTGTTTTCGTTTGCCTTCATGGGGCTCGGTTTCCGCTGAAATTTAAAAAAAATTAATAGATCCACACGAAGAACATCAACTAAGAGATTAAATAATTGTTGTTCAGAAACTGGAGCCCTACCTTCTCTCATTTTTTGCTCCAATTCTTCCAGAGTCGGTTCGATTAATTCCCAACCCTCTGGGGGTGATTTTTTACTTCTCCTCACCTTCGGCATCTTCAAACACGAGTTTTAATATTGAATTATCACCTGATGAACGAAAACAAACGTCAGCAACTGAAAACAGACGCCAGGGAAAATTTAGGTTATGTGACACGAACTCCGTCGTACGTCATTTAATTAACAGGCTGGACACCACAAAAAAAATGCCCATAAAATTTTAAGTAAATAATCCCCAAGATAAATAAAAAGCGAGAATGGAATAAAGCGCAATAAATATAGTAGATAAACAAATGATTTATTTTCTGAGAAAAAATCTCCCGATTTATTTTACATCGAGAAATTTACATTGAAAATAATTCCAATAGCGTAGCCTAGGTCTGGAGCAATTCCTCGTATATGTCTTTGTCTGTCTGCAGGAAGAGACAGAATATCACGCGATCGACCTGAGGAAGAAAATTCATATGAATAAATTATATTAACAGTAATGATTAGTGAGTGAAAATCGATGATTCACTGTACCTTCTCTCGATTTTCTTCGAGGAAAGTTTTGACGGTGTTGATGGCGATTTCAGCAGCTGGTTTCTGAGGATATCCATAGACTCCAGTCGATATACAAGGAAAGGCGATGGTCTTCAAGCCATTATCTGTAGCCAATTGCAGACAATTACGATAACACTCTCTCAATTTCTCTGGTTTTTCTCCTCGAGGTCCAACCGTGTGAATGATATCTACCATAAACGGTAAAAAGTATAGATTCCAAATTTTATTGATAGAAATGATTGAATTCCTATTGAATCGTACGTTTAGCTGGCAGTTTATATCCTCCAGTGATTTTAGCTTCTCCAACCGAACAACCATTCAGTGTAGCACATTCTTTCTTGAGATTCGGTCCAGCTGCCCTGTGAATCGCTCCGTCCACTGAAAAGCAATTCTCGCGTAGAATTCTCTTGGGAAATATTCACACGTATCGACTGAAATTGGGAAGAGTACCTCCTCCACCTCCCATCAGGCTCGAATTCGCGGCATTGACAATTGCGTCGATTTCCAAAGATGTTATGTCCCCCTGCCATATTGATAATTTATTTGCTAGATCAGAAGATACTCTAACCCCTTTATTCTTCTGGAAATAATTAGGGAGAGTCAGGATCTGCTCCAATGTTGTGATATCCGATTTATAATGCTGCATCTTTTCCTCTCTCGACATTTTCAAGTATTTTTCTATAATTATTAAATTGTAAATAAACAGGAATAATTGAACGAATAAAAAACCTGAATATGTTTACCCTTTTCCTCTTTAAATGACATTATGGATGACCCTCTAATATAATTACTCAACCGAAGAGCAAATCTTTTCCTGATTTTCGTTGAAAAAATAGACGTGTCAATCCCCTGAAATTTAAAAATTATTTAGGATGAGTTGTTTCTGTGGATCACTCAATAATTCTTACTCTGAGTATTATCATGATGAATCACTCCAAGAGAAAAGAACTTACAGTACAAAAGAATGAATTTCAATACGATGGAATTTTTTCACGACTTATCTCAACAGAAAACGCATAGAAGCTCGATAAATTCTATTTTCTGGGAAATAATTGCAGCCGGTGTTACGAAGCTCAAGAATCAGCTGAGATCTTCTTCTTCTAATTTTTTAGATGGCCACTGATTTCAAGTCTTGCAGCCGTTGTTCCCAATGAAGGAACGTTGCATGAGAATGGGTGGGAGATGGTAAAGTGGGGAATAAGGTATCGCAGGAAAAAAGCGGGGTTCATCTGAGGTAGAGACTAGACTAATTCCCACGTGAGAGGAAATCTAGATGAGAGAGATGTGAATTCCATTGAGGGAGAGGGTTGAGTAAAATTCACGGATTTCGTAGATTATGAGAGGTAGATTTTTGGCTTGAGAAATAGGATAGGGCTGTCAGAACGCTGAGGGAGTCCGAGATCAGCTGAGATCGATGCAGTGCAGGTGCTTGTTGCAATTTTTGCCACCTATCGGTACCGCGAGTATTTGAATTTCGAAAATAAATGATCAATTGTTCCGGATTCATTTGTTAGTAAAATAGCAAAAAAAAAATATACATATTGCCTGAAATAGTTTGATTTCCCCAAAAAACAAATACTTAATTAATTTAACTTGATTAATTCTGGTGATTCTTCTTTGGAGAATCTTATTAATCAGGGGGGAAGATTGACGTTTAGGGCAAAATTACACGTAATAGATTTTATGTAGATTTTATTGATACATAAGAAAAAATTGTAAGATTGAACCTTATGTTAAGGTATTAGCATAGCATCAGTGGTATACAAGATGGATTAATCTGTATTTTTTTTCTTTCTTTAAATCAAAAATAAATGGAATTACAAAATTATTCTTCAGGTCCGTTTTCCCAGTGCTTTTTGCGTCGCTTCCGTTTTCTTCTGAGCAGCCTGCTCCTTCTGCTTTTTCTCGTCTTCTCTTCGCTTAGCGGCCTCTTCCCTCTGTTGCTTAATTATAGCTAATCGCGCTAGATCTGCACGTGCCTCATCCGTTTTACCAGCGGCATGAAGCTTTTGATAATTCGCGTAGGCACGCTGTTTTTCTAATTGTTCCCTGGAATGAGTCTCGATATTAATTAATTTCGATGTGAGGAGTGTGTACGAGCCTTGCAATTGATTAATCACCGAAGTTTTCTATTGATATCTCGGTCGGAATTTAATTCAACGGTATTGTTTACCTTTCTCGCCGTGATAATTCCGGCTTTGACGATTGTTGTGCTAAATCATTATTCAACTGTGAAAGTTTCTTCGTTTTTTTCTGAACTCTGTTTGGATTTTCCACTTCAATTAAAGCCTCAACTCCCTTCGCCTTTCCCTGAATCAATTTAATGTTTATTGAACACTTTAAAAACTCGATATACACGGATGGAGAAATAATTTTAAAGAAGAAATGAAGAAATCGACAAAAATTTTAAATTCGTTTAGGACTCAATCGCTGATTTTGGCCTTACAACGATTCTTTCCAAAATCGAAATAAATAGCGAAATCGAGGGAATGACGAAATTTAAAAGATGATCACAACATCCTCACCTCATTCTCCGACCCCGAGGACTCGGATTCACTCTCACTTTCAGATTCTGAGGGCTGTTTTGCCTTGCTGGGCTTCTTCGGTGGCTCTTCCTCCTCCTCACTCGAAGAATCCCCGCCTTTTTGTTGCTGCAGACCCAAATAATCACTTAAAAAATGAAAGAAAACGCAATAACTTAACCTCCGAGGCACTCACCCTCCACCTTCTCTTCTCCTCATCAGCTCTCCTCTGCTCCTCAAGCTCTTCAGGATTCGTGAAATGACGATTACGTCCCTTGTGATTAACGAATTTACCTGGAACAATAAACAAAAACCATTGAATAACCGATAAAAAGAGTTCAGGGTCAGCCCGACATTGAGAAAATTCACATTTTCAGGTGTACGAAAACGTGGGCTTCACATAAATATTCTCCTACAATAATCCCCAGAATATTGTACCAATTTTTCGTGTCAACTCACCACGGGGCATTTTTACTCGAATAAATGTATTTAGCAAAAAGGGATGAACACAACCTTTTCGGTTGGAAAAAGGGCTCTTGTTTGTAGACGATTTTTCGGAATTATCTTGACGTGAGGCAGGTACGTCAAGTCATCTACAGGGATATTTTTTTTTTTCACTTTACGGACGTGAAATTCGTGAAATTGGGGGCAAATTGATGGATTGGTTAGCCTGTAATTCAAACTTTCATTCAATTTTACGCATTTACCAAAAAAAATTCCAATATCATCATAATTATGATAATTGCAACTATATTAATTATGATTATTCAATAAGATCGACTGTAAAAGGCAATCACAAGTCGATTTAAGGTTCAACATGTTCGTCGATAATTTCGAGTTCTTCCTTATTCATACGAATAATTCTCCAGATATGTTCACACGCCACCCCTAGGAATATCTGGTTTTATTATCTGCATAAGCCCCTAGAAATCTTCCCTATAATCTCTCCCCAAAGTTTTCCGAATTTTCTGAAAAGTCTCGCATCCAGGCCATCCAGGCACACCGCCATATTCTCAACAAAATAGCAAGGCGTTTTTGCCACGCCATTATAAAAACTATTTTTCTATAAAAAAAGGTGTTCATTCAGTGTAAATCAGTGGATAGATCGAAGAGACATTGATAATAACGGTTATTTAGAAAAGTCAGTAAAGCGCATTAGGTGTTTGTGAAGCTGTCGACATTTTGACGACGACGGGAATTACACGAGGTGAAATAACACAAAGAAAATTGCAATAGCCATTTAATAATTGTGAAAGTTAATTGTTTTGTTTTTAAATAAAACATTTCAGGAATTGAGAAAATTGTCAGTTCAGCATCTTCATTTTTGCTATGAATTGGGTATCGAATTGATTTCTTAGTATTGAGTGATATTTAAATGATATTTCCAGGTTGATTAGTAAATGGAAAACTAAAATGTACAACAATATTGACCCATGGGAGCCGGGCTACGGTCCGGATAATCGTCGTCACGGAGATTACGACTACCGAGGTGATTATCGTCCAAGCAGATCACCAGATTACCCTGATCACCGTGACTTGGATCACCGTGATCGTGATCCACACAGGAGTCCAGGAACGGACTACAGGAATCATCGTCGTGATAGAGATCGTGATCGGAGCAGAGATCGACGTGATCGTAGCAGAGAGGAGCGTTATCGAGAGAGAGACGATCGGTACAGCAGGGGAAGGGACCGGGAGTCATCGGAACGTGATCGTGATCGTGAGAGGGATAGGGACAGGGACAGGGACAGGGACAGGGACCGGGATCGAGACAGGGATCGTGATAGAGAGCGTTCACGACGTGACAGAGATCGTGAGAGGGATCGGGATAGACGGGGCAAAAGGGATGATCGAGATCGTGAACGGGATGATGATCACAGTCGTGAGAGCATTGAGTATGATCACGATCATGGACGTGGGTATGGATCGTCGATGGAGGGTGTTCACTACAAATCCCAAACACCAAACAACACCATCATGATTCGTGGTTTAGCTCAACATATTACGGAAAATGATGTACGTCATCAACTCAACTTTTTTTCCTTTTTTTTAGAAAATAGCATTCTCAATTATTTATTTGCAGACATCCCTCAAAATCCATCCGGGGTTGACGATTTTTTGATATCTCATATTCTTTTATTAATCTTACGAATGCGAGTTTATGATTTCTTTTTGTGAATTCAGAAGGAATAATTTACAGTGGAAAATGAAATTTCCTTTTGCTCTTTACCACTCGGCTTAAACTCAAGTGTTCAAACGTTGCATAACAATTTATCTTGCACCGATATTATTATTCTAACGTGTGTGATCATAGGTACGTCAAGACATCTTAAACTGTGGACTCATGCCCAAGGACATTCGGCTGATACGAAAGAAAGATACAGGTAATTAACATCATTGTATTTCGTTGACGAAATTACCTCATCACCTTATTTTCGTATTTCCTGTTTTTATTTATTTAAACATTTGGTAAAAGCAGAAATACCTGATACATCATCTAATTCACTCGCTATCATACTTTAGTCGATTCAATGAAACTGTAATTCAGCTGTGATTGAAGGTAAGTCAACGCAGGGGAAAAAAGGAAAGTAACAGAAAGACAGAGAGAAACATTGATCAGTAAAAAAAAACAGAACTAGTTCACTTTTTGTTTCAATTTTGTTTCTGATAAATAACTGAAGTATCGAAAAAGCAAATAAATAAATAAATAAATAAATGAATGAATGAATAAATCTAAAAGAGCGTTGAAAAAAGAACGAGAGAAGCTGGAGAAAAATGTATTGAACAAAACAATGCGAGTACAATGAAATCGAAGAGTAACTCTTCGTTAAAAGAATAATACTAAACGATCTGTCTCAATGGTTGGTGCTGTGACAAAAATTGCCTGCCCTCTCAGAAGTAGAGAAATACCCAGGCAATAAACGTGGATTAACACTGGATATGTGTGTATTTTGCTCTGTATAGGTGCTTCGCGAGGTTTTGCATTCGTCGAGTTTAACGCGACACAGGAGGCCGCACGTTGGATGGAGATGAAACAGGTAGAAAAAAGAAGTTTTGGCAATTGGGTTGAGCTGATGTTTGAGCATTCAACCTCAACAGCAACAACAACACTGTTGTTAGGCCCACCGACGCCCCGTGGCGACAGTGGGGGGCAAAGCAGTTCCCAGTTGGCCTTCTACTCCCCCACACATGGCCATTATGCTGTGACCATCTGTTTCAAAGGCTACTTTAATCTACAATATCAATTATCTCAATTATTCAACCTGGGGCCAATCCCTAAATATTCACAAGATATATCATTATCAAATCCAACAATATTCCAACACCAATCACATTCCCTTGTACAACCGATAAAACAAGTCGAGGAGCTATAACGTATCACCATCAATAATTCCAGCTGTATCATCTCAGCATCATTTTATTACTTCCATTATCAACTTCCATAATCAACTCTTGATTTTTTTTTTCGATATGAATAATTATTCGTGATTATTCTTGGCCGATATAGCTCCGCTATACTTATTCGGTTAGTCAGTACAAAATTCAATATTGATGAAACAAACTGCTCTGAATTGATGAAGTGAAGTAGATAATAAAGATAATTACCACCGATGAGAAGAGGGGGAGAGGGAGAGGGAGGATTTTATGGAGAATGGAAAAGAGGCCTTCGGAAGACCCTGGACATGATAACACTTAAATTCTCTGTTTCAGGGGGTACTGATGCTACAAGAGCAGTATCGAGCGCTCATGCAGTACAGCATACCAAAGGATTGTCACATGGATAAACCGCCATCGAAAAATAGTCAGGATTGGCATTGTGTTAAGGTGTTTTTCAATTTATTCCATAATCATCGATAACACATCGAAATTTCACATTAAAAAAATTTATCACACAGTGTGGAGCCCACAATTTCAAAAGACGCGAGACTTGCTTCAAGTGTTCAGCATCTCGTGCAGAGAGTGAAGAAGGTGGTGAGGGTAGCGATGAGATAAGTCCCCACCCCACAAATACAGTTTTGCTGCGTGGCCTCGATGTATTAACAACCGAGGACTCAGTCCTCCAAGCAATGAATAATTCTTCGGCAATGCCAATTCGCAGCATCAGAATCGGTCGTGACACCTTGACAAATACATCACGCGGTGTTTGCTACCTCGAAATGGCCAATGTCGTTGATGCAATGTATCTCCACACCGAATTGACCAAACAGGGGCTCATGGTGGACGGACGAAAGGTAGAGATAGCATACTGCAAGCTTCATCAGGTCAACAGCACTGGTCTCTGGAAATCCAATGATAATCAACCACAGCGTTATACCTTGGACGATGTTGCTCAAATAGCTGAATACAGCGCCAATCTCTATGCCAAAACACCAGCGCAAAAGGCGCATTATATTCAATATTACACTCAGTACTATCAGAATCAGATAATCCAGGGAACCGCTATAACTTTGCCATCGTTGAATCAAACTGATAGGGTCAATGCTGCTGCTGCTGTTGCACAATCAGCGATACAGCAGCTTCAAGCTTCGAGGAAATTAGGAGATGCTGAGGAGATGAAAGCCAGACCAACTCCAACTGCTCCTACCAGCACTTCATTGGCCAGTGGACGAGTACCTGCGCATGCCAATGATGGCAAGGTTTATTGTGAGTCGTAGCATTGGATATTTGAAATTCAATTGAATATTTGTCTCTGCATCATTGCAATCATTAGATAATCTGTATAATTTGTTCAACTAATTCTCCAGTGAAGTACTAAAAATGAATTTGATACAATTATTGGAATCGAGTAATTTTTTATGGGTTCAGTGGTGAATTATATTGACGTTATACATAAGAAGTAGTTATATTTCCATTTAAAAGCGATTTCATATTCTCCATTCGCAGCTGTTCCGGATGTGAGTACTTACCATTACGACGAGTCATCAGGTTACTACTACGATCCCTCCACCGGTCTATATTACGATCCCAATTCTCAATACTATTACAATAGCCACATGCAGCAATTTCTCTACTGGGATGCAGAATCATTCTCTTATCAACCAGCAAAGTCGAATCTTCCTGTTCAAGGAACGACAAATCCTTCCTCGACATCTCTAACTGTCACAGAAACTCAGAACTCCTCCATCACCAATAACTCCATTTTAAATTCTCAAGAGGCAAAAGATGACGACAAGAAGAAAGATACAAAGCAAGATAAAGTCAAAGTGGCTAAAAAAATAGCCAAAGACATGGAGCGTTGGGCGAAAACTCTGAATCAGAAAAAGGAGAATGCCAAGAGCAATTGGAATGTCGAGTACTCGGTGGGAGAATCCTATCAAGGGGGTAGTGGTGCTGCTGATGCTGGGTATGCAATTTTGGAGAAAAAATCAGTTGCCAATTCTTATCCTGAGGAGGAGGACACTGGCAACAATGGCCTGGTAGCAGCGTACGGCGGTGGAAGTGATACAGAAGAGGAGATTGAGGATGTTGGACAGGAGGAGAGACAGCACACTGATTGGGTTAAACTGGCCTGCCTCCTCTGCAAACGCCAGTTTCCAAGCAAAGAAGGACTTGTTCGTCATCAACAGCTGTCAGATCTTCACAAGCAAAATCTTGAGAGCTGGTACCAAGTCAGGGGATTGGACCCCAATGATCCCCAGCAGAGAAATAATAAATACAGGGACAGGGCTAAAGAGAGAAGAGCTAAATATGGTGAGCCAGAGCCACCACAACCCAATAAACTCAAAGAAAAATATCTCAAGACAAGAGTTGATGAGGCACCGGTTAATTATGAGGAACCAACTAGAGCTGGAATTGGCTCGGATAATGTTGGTAATAAACTGTTGCAAAAAATGGGTTGGAGCGAGGGAATGGGACTGGGAAAAACAAATCAGGGAAGGACTAGTATCATTGAAGCCGAGAGGAGAGTCCCTGCTGCTGGGCTTGGGGCTAAATCATCATCTTATAATGCAATGCCTGGTGATACGTACAAAGATTGTGTGAAGAAGATGATGTATGCTAGGTATCAAGAATTATCTGATTCGTAATTATTGATGAAATGTAATAATTACTCATTACTAAATCATCGTGGAGTGATTTTTGGGGGTAATTTCGAGGGACCCTTAGAGGGAAGTGACGCAATGATGATTAACTATTTTATATAACGGGAAATTGAAGACACGTTCCCGTTTGTGTACAATAAAAAAAGGTGCATCAATCGTGAGTCCAAGGATGTAAAAAGACATGATTTTTTTGAGGAGTCAATCGATTATCGTGTAAATAGTTCCAGGCATCACCGCTTTCAATATTCAATCCACAAATTCCTCAGTGATATTTGAGAAATTGAAAACATAATCGATCAGTATGTAATTGAAAATGGAGACATCGAGTTTCAGAATTATGTGTCATCGGATAACTATAGGATAATGTCAGAGGAAAAATCATTCTCAATTATTGATTTTTCTCGTTAATTTTTTGTAATAAATTCTGTCATGAGGAAAATTATCCCGATTATTAATGCTATTTTATTTTTTTATTTGAGGGCTTTGTGTATGAAACCACTGAGCTGAGCACGCATAATAAAAATACCTGCGGATTGCTTGTAAATTCATTTATTTGATCATTCAACTACCAACAACAACAATAAAAAAAAACATTTGATCATTGCTTTCTTACCATTTCTATATAATATCAATTAATACAGATCCCCTTTCATCTGAAAAAGCTTCAAATCCAAAAGTGAAAAATTGGAAAACTTCTAGAGATTGATGCAACTATCTTTAAGACGATTAACTTCAGAGAAAAATTACGGAAAAAAAATGTTTATCATGGGACAATCTCTTTAGTGAAACTATAACTAAATTTTTTTTGCCTAAACTGTGAGGATTTTTTAATTAATATTTGATTGAGGCATCTCTCGTTGAATTTCTCTACACCTCTTTTATGCCAAAGATATGTATTTTTTGTTAGAGAAATTAATTTTGCACAGATTCATACAAGGATATCCAACTGACAAATAACGAAAATTGATTAATAGTATCTTACGCAACAAGTGCGTAATGGATTTCTTGGCTCGTGGGAGGGTTGTAACATGAGCCGAGGGCGAGTTTTACTATCCCACGAGTGAAAGAATCCATAACGCACGTGTTTCATACACTATTTTATGTCATTGGGCCCGTAATCTCGCTTACGGGCACCTATGGAATAAAATATTCTAATTTTTGGTATGAATTCACACTCGCTACAATTGAAATAAATATTCTTAGACTAGAGACTTCATCTTTCAAACTATAAACGAGATTATCGACTAGAAAATTTTAAGTGTAGCAATTAAAATTACAATTAAGATTGAAATCCTCAGGTCTAAACAATTAAATCGTTGTAAAAAATCGGGTAGCATACAGCCGATCGAATGGAAGCTCTGCTAACAAATAAAATTCGAAACAAAAAGTTCTAAACACTTGGATATCCTTGAGGACTTGAAACCACAAATAATTGAGCTACCGTGACACTGCACTAAACGCCAGGTATTGTCTAGATAATGAATCTACATATTCCATCGTTGAACATGTTAAACCTTCTACAACACAGCAGATAATATATCGCCACATTCAACAAAAGGCATTTGATATGCAGTTCGATATACAAATTTTCCTCTACAATTTAAATGAAATGATTCTCGATCTTTTCATCGACTGCTAAATTATTCAAACATCGACCAATATCCAGGAGTAGAGTGGACGAAGTTGATGATCTAATACTTTATAATCTAGATTATTGAGTCCATCAGAATCATATCTCCTTGCACTATTTTCTAAACGCTCAAATCTTGCGCTGCTTGGTGGCTCCTTTTTATGGGTCAGCATATAGTATTGAGCGATATCAGGACCAAAACGAATAACCTGTGATTAAAAAATTGTTAATTTAACAATCTGGTATTCCAGAATTGTCGCTACAAAATTTTCAAACGACTGCGTGCAAAAATTATGATTTGGCTTATCACTGCTTGCGCATTTTTACGATTGCATTGACTAAGAATTCACGTACATGTATTGGAACTAACCGATAAATTCCCGAGAAACAATGAAAGATCATAAATAACTCGATAAAAACTGACAGGGGAAAAAAACTAGGAATTTGCCCACCTGGAGACCCCGAGATTGCAGTCTACTGTAGAAATCATCATCCTCGCCTCCCCAGCCATAAAAAACATTGGAAAATCCATTAACCCATTCGAATTGCCTCCTAGTAAGGGCAATAGCTCCACCAAATAATCCAGTATATGGTAAATTGTATCTGAAGGTGTTAACACTCGAGCTCATGTGTCTGGGCATCTTGGTACAAGCATAAATATTATCTGGATTTTGTGGTATCAAGTCAATGTCTTGAAAGATGAAGCAGTGGAAATCATTGACTTTCGTTGCCTCTTTGTACCCGACGTTGAATAATTTAGCGCGATTGAATTCGCGTATAGGACTCTGCTCGATAACAAATATTCGATAATCCAGATTTTGTGATTGCAGAAAGGGATGTATATAATTCATAAAAATACTGAGCTGTGCATGTCTATTTCTAAACGGCAAAATAATAGCAACGTTGAATAAAGGATGGCAATTAAGTGGTCTCCACTGTCCTCCAGGTAAAATTCCAAGTCTTCTGGCCATCGCTACTGGATCTTCCCTCGGGTGTTCCTCTGGATATGACAATTCCGAAAATTTCCTCCCAGTTATCGATATCACACATGAATTATCCCGAGGATCGTATGACTTCTCCAGTTCATCGTGAATATTTTCTGTCTTTATAAAATTGTAATGCGATGCAAATCTCCCGGGATGGAGGCAATAACACAGGACTAGTATTATCGTGACTAAATACGACAACCCACGAGCATAAGTGCTTAAAAATGCTATGAACATTTTAATGAAGTTTTGAAAATTGCGAGACATCGTAACCTATATCAGCCGCATTTGATTGTGATAAATACGTGAGGGGTATCACCTTAATGTCAATTATTCAGTCTAATGTCAAGTGGCAACATATTCGCTTCATTTCTCGAGAGATGTTCTCTTTGGAGGCAAAATTTATGTCACAACTGCACTTTTGTTTGATTGTTTATGTCAATGAAACTGATTCCCACAACACTTCGCCTCGACCACTCGTGTGAGACTGCAAGACTCTCATGTCCATGTCTTCTGATGCTTCTGATCCATGATGATCGCCAAAGAGGATTGACTGAAGTAGAGGCTGAGTTCTGGGGGTTTGAGTGACCCCAGCGGCATCGTAGTACTGCACCCCAAGAGAGGGAGGGCGCAACACGCAATG
>NW_011887763.1:270409-312464 GCF_000806365.1 Fopius arisanus | reverse complement strand
TTGAAAAAGTATCAGGGGAACATGACAATCGAGGAGCTATTCACTGAAATTTTCACTGAAAGTGAAAAATTCGAAATTTTTGAAAAAGTATCAGGGTAACATGATCACCGAGGAGGTATTCACTAAAATTGAAAAATTCGAAATTCTTGAAAAAGTATCAGGGGAACATGACAATCGAGGAGCTATTCACTGAAATTTGAAAATTCGAAATTTTCGAAAGGGTATCAGGGGAACATGAAAATCAAGGAGCTATTCAGTTTTTAAATAATATTTCGATTTATTAGCCATTTACAAAAGATAAAAATAGAATTATTTAAAAAAAAAATGAATGACGGCGGGATCGAACCCACACCGTCGGCGTGCCAGTCAAGCGCGTTGCCAATTAGACAACGCGCTCATTATGAAAATATAATTTCATTAGTAGTATATGTTCAATATATTAAATAATTTTTTCATTTGAAATTCCACAAGATGTGGCTTCCCCCTTCCGCTCGTTTTACAGTCGGCTAAATTGCAGTTAAACAATTAAAAAACAAAAAGCATTCATACCGCAGAAAATAAAATTCACCCCGTTGACTTGATAGACACCCCCGCATTGCAATAAAAACTTGATTAATAAAAAAAAACACCCCCTCATTGCGTGTGGCGCCCTCCCTCTCTCGGGGTGCAGTACTACGATGCCGCTGGGGTCACTCAAACCCCCAGAACTGAGCCTCTACTTCAGTCAATCCTTATTATTTACTAATCGGCCTTGCAACATTTTATGGGGAACAATTCATAATAACGACAGATTCGCCGTGAGAGTGCAGCCTCTAATTAGCACATGTACTCTGGAAGTGCTGATGATACACCGGTGATTATGAAGTAATTAAATATTAATTTGTAGAATAACATGACGAATTCCAAAGACGTGGAAGCTGAGGAAGATATTGATCCCGTTGAGCGAATGCTGAAAAAAACTGGATGTATCGAGCTTCATTATGAGGTTCAGGTAATTAACCAATGCTTGTGTAATAGTTCAATTCTTCATTCTCAAAATGGAGTAAAAATTAGGGAGGAAAACATGAATTTAGCCATGAATTACGCGATAGTAATTTATGCTACAACTAATCAAATATTTCGCTAAAAATAATATTGCCACAGAAGTCAAACAAATAAAGCCAATTTTTGTGTTCTAGGACTGTATAGCAGAGACTCAAGATTGGCGTAAGTGTCAGGATCAGGTTCAGAAGTTCAAAGTATGCATGGGAGAATACCAGAAAAAACAAGCAGCAGGGCACAAATAAATAATCTGCATTAACACAATATAATGAGTTATATTATAAGACGGTTAAAGTATTTAATTACAAACGGTTTTCCTAAAGAGCACTGTAAAATGGTTTTAGTTGTGAGAAGTGATATTGCAATGGGCCGAGGAAAAACAGCATCTCAATGTGCTCATGCTGCAGTCGAGTGTGTGCAACGATGCTCTAGTAGAAAAAATAATAAAGAAATTCTAGATACCTGGTTTTTTTTGGGACAACCAAAAATTATTCTAAAGATCACCAGTGAAGAAAAACTCAAGAATTTAGCCGATCAAGTCAAGACTCGTGGAATTACTGCAGTCATTATTAGAGATGCTGGCAAGACTCAGTTGGAACCTGGAACTATTTCAGTTCTGGGCATTGGGCCGGGACCTAATAGTATCGTGGAAGATCTCACTGCACATCTCAAATTACTGTAAAATTGTAGAATATATTTTTTATCCAATAGATACGTTTCAGTTTTTATTCCAAATTCCTTCCCTCTTATAGAACAAAAGAAAAACCTATCGTCTGTAATATTCTTTTGATTAAACTTGCATTAATTTTGTTTTTCTATTCAGAGAAAAGAATAATTAAAATAACTCATTGCAGAGTCTCTTGTTACTCGGTATTTATAAATAATTTTTATTAAAAAATATCAGGCAGTACAGTCATTCGCTCTCACAATCATCCAGTATGAATATATTTTAAAAAAATTAACAGGATTTTTGTTGTGGCTCTTGTTGTTTACATTTCTTCTGTACAATGGAAGTATTCTCAATGTTTTTTCGATGCTTTCGCCAATTTTTCGTATTTGCTTTTGCTTGAGTACCACAAGGCGAAAGGAATAGCAAGTGAAGGAAGAGTCATTACTGCAAACGCTGCCCAATCGACCTGAAAATGATTCATGTGAAGATTTCAACAAATTGAAGTCGTCTGATTTATGTATGAGGATGTCATAGAACAGGAATTAATTACCACGTGTGATGAGAATTTCTTAGCATAATCTCTGTACGATACAATGAGACCTTCTCCTGGTGCACTGCTGACAGCAACCTGAAGCCTTGGTGCATCCTCAGTGCGACGGTAAAGTACCTCAGCGGATGTGAAATTGAAGTAACCGGATTTTCTTGGACGAACGACAACAGTGTGGCTGACATTACTGTTCGGTGGGACACGATCAATTCTTGCGTTTAATTCACCGCTGACGTGCGCAAAATTGTCTGGATGGAAAGAGTTGTCGGTTATCTCAACCTCTAGAGCTGCTGCACTACCCACATTATGAACTGTATACTGAAAAGGTGTTTAAAAAAAATAGAAATTAATTTTGAGTTTTATTTTCTTATTATCCACTGAATGCCCACAAAAATCATGAATTACAGATTATTTGAACTGGATAATTATCTAGAATGAGTCGATCATTGAAGATAATAAGGATTGATTGTTTTTGGAGCTGAAGAATTTGAAATTTTATAGAAAGGAGAATTTTTCTGAGATAAATACCTTGACGATGATATCCATGTTTTCTACGAGGTATTTATTGAGTATCTGCTTAGCCACTAACAATCTCGCGGCTTCTGGTTCCTCATCAGCACAGACTGTCACCAAAAGGGTGACAATCACCAGAGAAAAGATGTGAAATTTCATCCTGAAAAAAAGAATGGAAAATGTCAAGTAATAAATAGACTTCAGATCATCAAATCTATGATATTTCATGTGTCATGCACAGGGAAAAAAAAGGCAATAGAAATCCTGAATATTTAAGATAATTTTCAGAAGGATTTGTGTTATGGAAATATATTTAATTCAACGTTCCAAAAAAGTACAAATGCATACTAATTTCAAAGATTTTATAAATCGTCAAAATCGATCGAAACTCGAATTATTGATTAGAGAGTATAATTACTATAATTTCTATTCTTCATATTTATCTGTTGAAAATCATAAAAATAATGAGAAAAACATGGCATGATTAATGTCATATGTTGGATGAATCGATCAAATATTTTGGTTAATTTTTCATCGGCATTTTGGGGTAAAATATTAGCGTAAATATAACGGAATCATTTTATCTTCTGTAATCACTGGAATAATGGAGAAAAATGGGGCTTTGCAGACTTCACTCAGAGTAAATACCGAGTGCTATTAATTAATTATGGGAAAATACTCACTTAAAAAGGAACAGATAATTTTTGACGACAAGCACGAATGGAGCAGCCGAATGAACTATTTGTGAACGTGAAAATTTTGGTTAAAATGGTGCCAACTAGCGCTTCAATTCTGCCACGTTTCGGCGCTGAAACAAATCTCGTGAACCACGCGTAACTTCCGGACAATCTGAACATCCGGTTCGTCGCTATGTGGCGGGAAAATCAAATTCAATCCACGCACTTGTACAGGGGAAAATACAGAGGGATCTAGGATAATACACTCATTAAAAATTATTTAATTATTGCATTGAATATAAAGAATTCAAGGAAATGTTAAGAATTCTTCAAAATTAAGAATTCACAAGTTATTAATTCTTTTATAGGTTTCATAAGATCATTTTATTAAAATGACGCATTATATCCAGAACTGATTTATCCATCTAAAAAGAAAAGAAATAGGCTGTTTATATAATTATAATAATTCGAATTATATCTGATAATATATGTAATTTATTATTTGTACAAAACATTTGTACAAATTGGTAAAATCAGATAATTGGAATTTTCCATTTTTAATGGTCTTATTTGGTAAGAAATTCAAATGAGAAAAAATGTGGAATTCTTAGGAGAAATGTCATATTTACAAAGTGAAAATTTAAATAATACTATTATCAACTGAAAAAAGATTTAACACTTGAGAAAAAATGATAAAGTATTCATTCTGCTCTTTACCTTCTATGAAAAGATGATTATGACAATTCCATTCTGTTTTTTCCATCAGAATGAATCTTTTACTCCGATGTTCTTGTCATCCCGATTTTTGAATTTCTGCCTTCTGACTGTAGATGTCAAACAATCAGCTGATGATGGACGTGCACGTATCGAGGGCAATGTTTATCGAATTTGGAGCATTAACAATTATTCCGTTTCGTTTGGATTGACATTGGACGAACTATTGAATTCAATATCTATTGTTAATTATTAATACAATGCAATAATGTCGACTAAAGTTTATCAAACCGATCATGAGCTGGAGACCCGTGTGAAGAAAGGTTAGTTACTCTCGTTGTTTCAGAAACTATTTTGATCGTGAGGGGAAGATCTATAACAGACGTCTGAACTTTTATTTTTTTATTTGTTAGTTCTCTGATAAAATTATTTTTCACTAAAGAAGGGGATAAAGTTATTTATACTAAACGATTGCCCAATGGGTCGAGAAAATGACCATCACATTCGGATTCCCACCCCCCACATACATAGAATCCAATGCATAGCGACCATGGCAGGGGGAGGAGGTATTGCATCTGGAGTAAATCCATCGGGAAATACTCAGGAATTTTGAAGCTGTGGTTATGATATACGATGAATGGGAAACTAAAATACAATTATTTTTCAGCCACTGAGAGAATATCTGAGAATATGCACATCGTAGCCAACGAGCCGTCACTAGCGTTCTATCGGCTGCAGGAACATGTGAGGAAGGCATTGCCCCCGATGGTAGAAAAACGTGTAGAGGTACTTGCACTTCAACGACAATTGCAAGGACGTTGTTATGACGTTGAATATGCTGTCAGTGCTGTTAAAACAATGCAAGATGCGGAGAAAAGTTTTGGAAACACAATTGAATTCATAAAAAATGCGATGCATTTTAAGCAGCAGTTGAAATTTGAAGAGCAGAGGAGAAATAAAAAGGATGGACAGAGGGATTCCATGTACAAGAGATTGTCTGCACACATTCCAACGCTTGATCAATTGCCCCATTTCTCCGATGAAATATCCGATGTTGTTAGGGAGACTGCAAATCGAGTTGAATCATTAGTGAATCATGCTAGACACTCCAATGAACTCCAGAGAGCCAATACCACGCACAATTAATATTACTTGTATTATTTCAATGCGCATATTCATCTACTCGGTGGTATTGCAATGATAATATTTTATTGTTAAAAAATTGATGAATTTAATGTTGAATATTTATTTCAGAGTCATTACGTATACATTAATAAATTTCATGGAATCATCTTGATTGTATTATTTTAAAGAAAGCTGGAAAAAATATTTTTGAAAATATCACCGAAATTAAGGGAGATGTGAACCTTAATAGTGAATTGTTTGTGCTGTAATGAATGTACTGAATGGTTTGAAAAACGTGGTGTGGATTATTTGCGCCTTTAGTAAAAGTGCATACCTGATTTTACCGCGAAATTCCAAAAATACGAATTGGAGGTAAAAAATACTACGTGTCTCATGTAGAGGACTAAAATGACGCCGGAAGTCGAAGACGTATGTATGTCGTGTAAAAGATCCACACATGCAGAGTCAGGCAGTATGCTGTGTCCTCTAGGGCCTTTTGTACCTATATACCGATACATATATATATATTACGTATGACAGCGGTGCGTATTCATACTCTGGTGAATATACATAGATTGAGTTTATCTTCATGATTTCGCGTTGGACCGATTGCTGCAATTGTTTATGAAGTAAAAGATGAATCTGACTGCGGGCAATCCGCATGCCAACGGCCTTATTTATGCCGGTTTCAATCAAGATCAAGGTACGACATGCATCTAATTTTCCTTCTTCAATGTCTTCAACTACTTTATAACAAAAAACATCTGTACTATACTCCAGCTATTGATTTCGGTGAAGAATCTAACCTGACATTGCATCATTACTCCAATGCAGTTTAATCCGATAGTGAAATATCTTTTTTCTTTTCGGGAATATGAAATAAAATTTTGTTTATCCTTCGGGCCAGGAAAATCGATTGAGTTAAATTCAGGAATGGGAAGCAATCGCATGATTCGCATTAACTTAATTGCCAGCCCAAGTTCTGCAGCTTTTCTCTCAATTTAGGACAAATTACTGAATCATTCCTAGGTTACTCTTTATATTTCATATTTTCTTTTCATTATATTTTATTTTTCTCCAATTCTGACGTATTCATTCAAACTGAGCCTTGAATTCAAGTTACTCTACGTTCAAACTGGTGTTGTACCTCTTTGCGGCTTTATAATTGAATACTTTAAAACAAATAAAAAAATGTTTGTTTTAACTAATTCCTGCGTTATAATGATTTGTTTGATTGGACTATTCTAGGATGCTTTGCTTGTGGGATGGAAAATGGCTACAGAGTCTACAACTGTGACCCTCTGAAAGAAAAGGAGAGGCATGACTTCAATGATGGAGGACTTGGATACGTAGAGATGCTTTTTAGGTGTAATTATCTTGCACTGGTGGGAGGGGGTAGTAAACCTATTCATCCAGCGAATAGAGGTAAAGAGAGCTTATTGCTGATAGTAATGCAAATTCAGTGAATAATCGATAAATTATTGTAATTCAGTGTAAGAACAAGTCTTGACAATAAGCTCTTCATGAATCTATTTGAGCGCAAGAAGAGCAACTTTCACCTTTATAACAATGTCCCTGTCTCCGTTTCATCGAGAGCTATAGTTATAGCGAGAAGAACAATTCGAGCGATGTTAATTTACAATAATCTGAATCTGAATGCAGTTCTTAAATTTCTCATCTATTTAATTTGCAGTTGTGATATGGGATGACCTGAAAAAAATACCGGCGATCACCTTAGAATTCAATGCCCCAGTGAAAAGTGTTAAATTAAGAAGAGACAGGATAGTAGCTATTTTAGAGGGTGTCATTAAAGTCTATACGTTCACCCAAAATCCAGTGCAACTCCATGTGTTTGAGACCAATTCGAATCCGCGAGGGCTGTGTGTGTTATGTCCAAACAGTGATAACTCCCTTCTCGCTTTTCCTGGGAGGAAAAATGGTCACGTTCAAAGTAAGATACATTTAATTTCAAATGTAACGAGTATTATTTGATGTTGTTTAGTTTGATTTGAACCCACCAATACTCAGATTTATGTTGTCATTGCAGTAGTTGATTTGGCAAATACTGAGAAGCAACCGTTGAATATTGAAGCTCATGAAACACCATTATCGTGTATTGCTCTAAATCTTCAAGGAACAAGACTAGCTACAGCTTCGGAAAAAGGAACTTTGATTCGTGTTTTCGACACTCAGAGTGGGAATATGATCAATGAATTGCGACGTGGCGCTAATCATGCCAATATTTACTGGTAAATAATTTCTAGTGATGAAAACGATCCTGAAATGAATTTTCGCAATGAAAATGGGGTTTTGGAAGGAAATCCCGGGCATATTATGCATTAATACCAAATGGTTTGATCTTTATGCTAGTATAAACTTCAATCAGGACTCCACATGGCTATGTGTAGCCAGTGATCATGGAACAGTCCATGTATTTGCCGTTGAAGATCAAAAACTGAACCGCCAGTCGAGTCTTGCGTCTGCCACTTTCCTGCCAAAGTACTTCAGCTCCAGCTGGAGTTTCTGCAAGTTTCAAGTACCAGGTGGTTCCCAATGTATGTGCGCGTTTGGCATCAATAATAGTATTATAGGTATGTCTTATTATTAAACCCTTGATGTATTTTGCATAAGCTCTGACGGCTTGGCGCATTCTCTTATCTATTTGTTGCAATTTCATTCAAGTCCGTAAGAACAAGGCATTCTTTATTAAAAAAAAAGAGGCTTTCGTTATTAAAAAAAAAGGCTTTCTTTATTAAAAAAAAACGCTCTGAGGTGGCTCATGAGGAGGCAATATCTGTCCCAGAAGTACCAGGAAGAAATCTTCCCGAGCAATGGAAGAATACAAAAATGTCTTACTTGTCTACGAATTATTCACAGGTGAAGAAGAAACCTTAATTACGGCGTTGTTTTAAGGTCGATTTGCCAATCATCAATACACTAATCCAACCAACTAAACCATTTACTTTCACCCAATGATCATGAGAATAAAGAAAATAATTTTTCTTCTTGTTACAGTAATTTGTGCAGATGGGAGTTATTATAAATTTGTGTTCAACAACAAAGGCGAATGCACCCGAGATTTCTACGCGCAATTTCTTGACATGACCGACGAAAAAATGTGACCCGACTCGGAATCCTAAAGCGACTGAATAAAGAACTATATCGAATTATAAAAAATTATTTTACCTTAGATTTTCTGTGCAGTGTCAATTACGAGAAAAAAAAAGTGGGTTAATAAGTGTTAAGTACAACCCAAAGAAAGGACTAGCGGGACGGGATCAAGAACGCAATGAACATTGAACTGTCTGTTGTTATCGTACGTATAATTTTTAGAGAATATATTTTGCGAGCAGTTTCGCGATGGGTCGCACTGTAGTCGCGAACTAGATGTATTAATGAAGGAGTAAGAGTCTCTGTTACCTGAGATTATGATGACCGTACGAGTTGTGACGATACGCATTAACTAGACATAGATTATTATAATTATAAGTCTCATCCAAAGTCTCTCAAAACATATAGTCAATGATATTACTGAATTTATTTTGGTTAGATTCAATGGACATAATCGACTGCATAGAAAGTAATTTAATTTTATCCCGTGAATTTTATCATTCGTACTCTCTCTGTCGAGAGAAGATATTCGTTATATACAATTATTTGATAGTTATAGATGAACCGGTCAACTTATGAGTTCACAGATAAGTTTTATTAAAAAATTGAGAACAGATTTCCGTTCGCAATAAACTCACCAGTACCCTTGACCGTCTGGAACAGTTAATGGAATAATTTTTGAAGCTTAAATCATCGAAGCTTTCTTAATAATTTAATTAAACACTGATAATAGATATACACAGGAGAAAATGACTACTTTATGAATGCCGTAATTGTCATGAGTTTAGTAAAACTTAATTACTTCTATCTGATAAAAATACTTTAAGTCTTTTAAATAAACAAATCGTATACATTTAATCTACTGAATTAATAACGGAACTATCAGCCATTCTGCCTAGATTCTGCAATAGAAATACACATCTATTAAAAACAATAAATAATTTAAATATAAAAAAGATTACGAATCCTAGTGCCATAATTTATGTGTTATAAAATTCCTTTTATCACATGGCAAGAACCTTAAAACTACACCTTTGTAATCATGCAGAATATTGAAAGAAACCATTCTCCAGTCTTTATTTAAGCTAAGGAATAAATTGCTTGTCCTAGTATAAATGATTGTGCAGTATCGAATCCGCATTGATACACTTGTTTACACATATTATTATTTTCCTAAATATATCTACGTGCGCGATTACAAGTCTTGCTCTGCGTATCAAAGATTTATTATCGTTTCCAAAAAATTGCGCCCATTTCATTAACATTCCGTGCGCATTTTTCATCGAGAAAAATAATTTACTGACGTTATGATAATAGTGTGATCTCTTTAGTTAGTAGTTGATAATTAAGAAAATTGAGGATAAATTCTTGCTGAGTTAACAAAAAATGGATCTACAAGGTTGTGTGCCAGATGAACGATCAAAGGAATAGTAATCGATAATTCTTAATTGTTGATATTACAAAAACGCCTAAACTTCATAAGGAATTTGTGTGCCCAGATGTAGACGAACTTTTCCATTGCTGGTTCCTTCACCAGGAGTTAGTGCATATTTTTGCTTCTTTATGGGATCTATTTCATGAATTAGACCATTTTTTTTAGACTCTAGACTCTTGTAGGTGCTATATACGGCAAACCAGATGTACAGACTTATGCCGACCATAAATAAGACGAGTATGCCTGCAAGGAAACGTTTACATTTCTTAATATTTGAATTCTTAATATCTATATAACATGATTATCCTTTTGAGAATAACAAGGATTTTTAAAAATATATTTACAAAAATATCATTTTTTCACAGGCTAATTTTTGTGGTACTCATTAATATTGGCAAAAATGATGTCATCGAAAACGACATGGATTGGGGAAGTGGAAATTTATAATATTTAACGTACGATCAGTCATATCTGCTTTGCCTCCAAGGATTGCGATAAATGGGCAGTCTTGTTGGACAAGAAATAGAGACAGAATTAGTGTGATTATGGTCGTCATCATGATCATCAACCACGGGGCCATGAATTGTCGATGATTCTGGAAAATAAATCCATTAAGAACCAATTGCCACTGAATTTTTTAACTCTCTAAAGTAATAAATTTTGTCACAAGGCTGTAACGGAATTTCCGTTTTCAGCCGAGTACCAAAAAACTATTTCAACGAATTTCACTCACAATTAAAACTCCATAGAGCAATAGAACCGTCGAGATAAAATGCAGCACTGAGATTACGAGTCCACAGTACATGGAGTAAACTTTCTCTGGAATTTAATTACTATTCAGTGTCTCCGAAAAAAAAAAATGAAAGAAAAATAAAAATAAACTGTGATACCGGTGGCATTGTGATGAGCAATGTCCATTCGCTTCGTGTTCAGATGCATCGAGGACATTTCTTCCAAGGCCTCACGCTCCAAGGCATCCTCAGAATCTCTTGCTACCATTTCCTGAATGTCCATCGCATGTGCCAGAGCGAGGAGGAAAAATGTCATCACAATTCCAGATATGAACTAATATCAAAGAAAACGTGATTCATCAATAATGTTAATTCATTAGCGAGTTACTGCAAATTCATGAAATTGATTAATTTTACAACTTACTAGTTGCAAAATTGCAATTAGGATTGTGCCTTGCTTCAAACTGAAGCAGTGGAGGAAGTTCTTCAATAGTCCTATCTTCATTGTCATGTTATTTTCGGAGTGAAGACAATGTCTTTTTCACTGAAATCGTATTTAACCCCTGGAACAACTGGACGATGAGTTGATCAACCCTCAGGGTTATGGACAATTATCCAGGAATTTGTTTAAAGAACAGTGAACCGAACCAACTGTTTATGCAAGATGAAACTTCTTCATACGTTAATTGTTCTACTGGCAAGCGTTCTCAATCAATAATAGTGTTACAGTTTATGTTTAATAGTCTGAACTTAAAAACATTCCAGAAACAATCAAACTCGATCGACGATTTCTACTTATTGACAATCATGAAAACGAACACGATACTCGATGTTGATGAGGTGTTTTCTCAGCGAACTACCGAAGATGAATTTATTCTACTGTTAGTGCAATAAAAAAAGTTGAACCGTTGCACTATACCTTGACGTGCTTCCTCAGAATTCAGAAGAGGCTCTGGTGGAATAATGGCTCATGCGCCGTCATTACCTTCATTTGTTTGTCTTTACATTGTTAAAAGCAACGAGATATCCGAGAATTTTAATATGCATTCTATAATTTATTGAAAATCCGCGGTAAAGTTCAAATCATTGAACTGAAAATCGCCGGTAATTCACCCTGGGCTGCCCAATTAACCTTAAAAATTATGTCCAGTGAAACATTGCATGCCCCATCGAGAACAGGAATATTTTTGATTAGCCTGACAGGTACAGTAAATACCTCCAGGTAACAGGGCTATTTACTATCATGGAATACTTTTTTCTCACTATTTACTGAATCTTTAATTTATGGATTTTTAAAAATACGCAGGTGGAATTGGAGTGGCTTTGAGTGTCATATGTATTCCCTTCGTGAGTCCGGCTTTGAGGAGAATATGCCTGCCTTATGTTCCGGCAACTTCTCAGCAAGTGGAGAATGTCCTCCAGGCACTCAAAGGACGAACTGGAAACCTCATTGATCTGGGAAGTGGGGACGGTCGATTAGTGAGTAATTAATTCATGGCGAAACGGTTGACTTGAATGTTTTCTTGATCGAACATTTGTATTTAATTTAAATCTGAAATTTTATCGTTTCACCGGACCCTTTCAATTTTTTCTGAGGGGTTTGAGTAAATTATCATCAAATGTTCATCACCCTTAGAAAAAATTGCAACAATTTTTTTCATTTTTGAATTGACACTTCTTCAAGGTTTTCGCTGCCGCCTGCAATGGATTCCAAGCTTGCGGAGTTGAATTGAATCTGTGGCTAGTCATGTATTCGAGATTGGCTGCCTATTTTCGAGGGATGGCGGATAGAACGAAATTTTATCGACGAGATCTCTTGAAATTCGATTTGACTAGTTACAACAATGTCATAATTTTTGGAGTTCCACAAATGGTAAATTCGCATTGTTTCAACGTCCTCCTAATTGTTGTAATTAATTATTATTTTCAACTTCGAATAATCATAATAATTTGTCATTTTTAATTGACAGTTTTATATTAATTTTCAGATGGAAGAGATCGAACAAAAATTCATGACGGAATTGAAAGATAATAGCACAATTATTGCCTGTCGATTTCCCCTACCGAACCTGAAACCGGTCCAAATAGTTGGTCAGGGCGTCGATACAGTATGGATTTACAAACGTCCTCATAAAATTGAGAATTAATTATTATTAACTCAAGTATAAATTTACGTTCATCCAGAGTTTAATTCTAATTATTCGAAATAATTATTTTTCAAAATCACGTTAAAAACCAAAAATCATAATAATTTTTTCAGTATATATATTCATAAAGATCGATTATTTGTCCAAAAAATGAATGCACAATTTCGTTTAATGATTATTTTATTACGAAATTCCAACATGACATACTCGATTGCAATTGACGATCAAAAAAATAATCAGTTGCTGATTATAGATGACTCATATGAAAATCTACAGAATGACAATGGTTCCTTGAATGTAATAATTACAGCAAGTCTTCCATTTCCTGCATAAACTGCATATATGCATCGTCTTTAGTTTTAGGCTGTATGGATCTAACAGCATGAATTTCGGGAGTTCTGTCCGGTAACCTGGTGACAGTGTTATTCGCTGCTTTCTTTTTGTCCTCACGTTTTACTCGGAGTGACGTTGGTAAAAATCTCGTGACATCAGCAGCTAAATTCCTTATCTGAGGTTTCGCCTCGATCGTCGTAGAGCTCTTGCCATCTTTATCATTTCTATTTATGAGCTGAGGTGCAGCTGATAGGACATTGGGTTGTTTCGATTGCGCGGTATTGCCACCACCGACAGATTGCATGTGAGAGTTTGAGAGATTTTGCATACCCGAGAGATTGTGAATCTGCATTTGAATGGGTGGTGGCATACGGGGCATGCTGGGTGGTCCTGGTCGAAGTAATCGTGGCATGCCAGGCGGTGGTCCTGGTGGTAGTCGTAATCCCATTCGCGGTGGTGGTGGTGGTGGCATCCGCAGGTGCATGGGAGGTGGAGGTGGTCGGTATAGTAATGGTGGTGGAGGCATGCCCATCGGTGGTAATCCGTGCTGCTGCTGCAAATGTATCGTCGATTGTTGAGAACTCTGGGTAGATCGATTAATCTCCCCAGACAACTCAGATGCCTCCGACTTTTCATTCTCCTGTCCATTATTCACCTTTGAGGACTTTCCGTCGGAGTCAGCATCTAGTAAAGACAATCTGGCATTCAAATCTTGCGCTCTCTCGGTCTCTCTCTTTTTGTGGACTACCTCCATCTCACGCATGAATTGATCTATGTCCTGTCCAGCCATCGCCAACATTTTCTGTTGTAATGTTGTCGGCTTGACTTTCTCCAATTCTCTATCTTGATTCTTATCTTTCTGTGAATTCTGATCCTTTTCTGATGATTTACTTTCGTCTTTGTCATCGGCAAATCGAATTGTTCGAGACTTTTGCGTTGCATTTATTGATTTGTCTGATGAATCTTCATCATCATAGGATATGTCAGGTGGTGGATATGGAGGGACTCCAGGAGGTTCTTTACTGGGAATTAATGTGGATGCCGTTGTGGCAGAGGAATAGACACTCGTTTTCTTTAGAATACTAGGGGGTATAGGGATTGTCAATAAAGGATGATGTTGAGGTATATAATGAGAATGTGGGGGGTACATGTGGGCAGGGGGTTGGGGTAAATCGGGGAGGGGAATCTGCGATGTCATGGCTCCTGTAAGAATTTCATTTCAATTTATTCATTTGTCAATTCATTAACATGACTAGGTAATGGTATTATAGGGTTGGCCAGTTACCTGGAAATATTCTGGACATTTCAGAATTCGGAGAAGGCAATGGAATCTCATCGACTTGAACCTGTTGGGCATGTTTGACAGCCTCGAAGTAAGAAACTAGATCAATTCGTCGTCTTTCATACTGGATCAACTGCTCCTTCAATTCCGCCCATTTTTCGTGATCATCTTTAGCCTGAAATGTAGAATTTTCTATGCAAAATCATTACGAAGTTATTTTTATTTCGACTTTTCAACAAACAATTTACTCAGAAGAATTTATGTATTCGGCGAAATAATTTATTTCAATGATTTCTCTAATTACTACTTACATACATTTTCAGCACTCGGTCTAACGTTTCCTTCAGCTTCTTCCTTTTATCTTTCAGTACTTTCTCGTTGAGGGGAGGTGGCTGCATAACATTATACTCTGTCAACAATTCGAATGATAGAATTGTTAAATTTAGATGATTTATTTACCGAAACACGGAATGACATTTGGAAATTATTTCCATACCCATTTGATCAATTTTTTCCATCTCCTCGATGATCTGGGCAGGATCCTTGCCCTTGAGAACTGCTGCTCGCACTAATTGTCGTTGTTTTTTGTTTTTCTTGAGTTCCTTCTTACGAGCTTCCTTTCCTATTTGAAAAAAAATGGAAAAAATTCATGAAATTACCCCCAGATCATGTGAAATTCCAGAATAAAAATTGGTAAATAATTTTGTAAATGATAATAGGTTATGATAATGAACTTACGAGCTTGATCAGTAGGATTCATGTACTTCCCACTTTTAGTGGTATTAATCGAACGTCGCCCCATTTTTTAAATTATTCCAATTAACTCGGGCTATCACTGGAATAAATTTTTCACTCAAATTTTTGTACAATTCCAATGTCTCCTTCGATTTATGACGGCTGCTCCAAACCCTCCAAACAGATATATCAGGCTTGCTGGAACAATTTTGTCATGTTGCCAGCTTTACGGATCTATATGAATATATATACAAGCGAAAGGCGCGCAAATTCAAAGCCCCACCCCAAGGCGGATGTGAAAAAATTCTATTCTTTTTTTTTCAATCCTTTGAGCATTCCAATATTATTTATATATACATCTATTATTATTCTTATCAGTATTACTAGAATTTTAAAAGTTCATTTTTAAAAAAAGTACTTCTTACGAGTACTCATCATCAGTCTTCAATTGCCTTATTGACTACATCATATGTGCAGTCGACATTTGGTATTTCGTCGTGGCATATTAAAAATTCTTGAATCCGGATTTTCCGTTTGGCCACTCCTTAACAATTTCTCTGTAAAACGCAAAAATACCACCTTCATGTGCCACAAAATTTCATTTCTCATTTATAAACGATATTATCATTTATTATTATATTATATATATTTATAGTACACGAATGGAGAGATCCTTGAATATACAATCTGATGAACAGATTTTTTAAAGTAGAAAACCCACTGTACACTCATGAAAGACTTATTCCCTGCATCTTCCTTCTATTATTAAAGTATAATGTAGTATGTTGAGTTAATTCCTTAATTGCCGAAAAATATAAAAAATTACGTCGATGATTGCGTGAATCCGTTTTTTTTAGTGAAAAATATAATTTACCTGCTACCATTAAGTATTTTAATACATTAGTTGTCCTTGCAAGTGTGGGGGTAGTTCTTCGGTTAATTGATTGGGCGTACATTCTTATCCAGAATATAATAATAATGAGAAATTGTAACAATACCGAAGACCAGAGAGCGAAAAGAAAAAAGGCGGAAGGTCGGAAAGACTTTTGGTCCAAAGGTAAGAATCTTATCACCATACTTCTAGATTATTCCGAATCGATCTTCAGACTGCTTGCACTACGAGATTAAAGATTACATGACTGCACCTGAAATTCGTCTCAATCCGAGTAATTTTACAGATTACAACCGCTGATGAAGTTCCTAATACCGATTCAAGGTAATAATTGTCTCCGAATAATGATAACTGATTTTATACATCTCCCACGGAAATTCGAAATTAATCTCCTTACACACATTCTTGATAAATTTTCGGCGATTGGACGAAAAAAAAAAATTACTTCTGCTAACCAATTTGGAATTGTCAAATTTACTTGTTATTTGATAATTGTTTTTTTATAAACTGATCACCAGGGTTCAACATCGAGTTGGGGTTGAATGTAATATTGAAATTATAATTGAGTTATTGCTCCCCTCTGTAAATGACCATGTTTTTATCAGTTTCATTAATTTTAACTTCGTAAAGCAACGAAGGGTCAGGCATAATTCGCCTCAATTCATTAAAAACGTAAATAGCAATATTTTCGGTTGTTGAAACGACGTTTGCAAAATGAGGGACATCTTTATCAATATTCTTGTGGTCCAGTTGGTCCATCAGGACTTTGTGCATGTAAACCTTGAGATCAGAGATATTCATAACCATTCCAGTTTTTGGATCGACGGGGCCTCTCACTGTTACCTCGACTAGAAAAAAATGAGAATGCATCAAAAATAAATAAATGAATAAACATCTTTCATCTTTTTATTTAATTATCCAATGGAGTACACTAACTACTGTAATTGTGGCCGTGTCCCCAGTAATTATTGCACTTCCCATAAATCTTCGAGTTCGCCTCATCAGTCAAATGAGGGCTGCAATTAATAATCATTCATTTAATTATTCATAATAATCAATTGATCATCCTGTGGACTCACCTGTGAAGCCTGTGACAAGCAGAAATACTTTCTTTCCTTGTTAAATACACGATTGGTCCCATGATGAATGGAATAATTATTGGAATAATATAAACTGAGTCGCAAGTGTCTCCAGCACTTTCAGAATGGCTTCAAGTACATTTTTTACAGTCGAATGACAGATTGAGTTACACCATATCCTCTCGATTTTTTTTATTGCTGCAAGTGGATGTCTTCCAGTGAAATTGCTTTCGAAATGTCAAGCCGCGTTTTCACTGACGCCACAAAAATTATTTTCCATCTTGCCCCGCGTTTCTAAGTTTTTCGAGCTTTTGTCAAATCCAAAGATGTTCTAAAAATTGGGGAGCATCAGCATTTTCTACGAAACTTGATAGAAAATTTGTTGACAGTCGAAAAATGGCAGATATCTGGGGGTTGAGATGCTAAATGACGTGTGTCTAGACGAACCTGAAACGGTGGATTTAATAATACGTAGCGCAAAGTGTTGAGGATTGAGTCATATTGAGAGGAAAAAATAATGGTGCCTGTGCCAAGTGAACACGGTCCTCAGGTTGACGTTATTTTCGTGATCGAGGGAACAGCTGTCAATGGGGCTTACCTCAATGATCTGAAGACCAATTACTTGATACCAACGGTGGAGTACTTCAGCCAGGGCACCATCGAGGATCGAGAATATGTTTCAGAGGTCTATACTCAATATTTTTTTTTATTTAAAGACACCTGAAAAAAAAATAATAATTTCTCAAAATGTTTACAGAATAGTACAACCCTCTACGGAATAGTGGTGTATCATGCAGCCGATTGTCTCCCTTCACCGACAACCACGACGAGGGGTCCATTTTCAAATCCCCACAAGCTCCTCTCCTCCCTGGAGCGTCTAGAAATGGTCGGTGGCAAGGGTGAGTCCCACGCAAATATCGGCGAAGGCCTTGCAACCGCCCTCCTCTGCTTCGAGGACCTCCAGATAAAACGTGAACCCAATACAAATGCCCAGAAACACTGCATCCTTGTCTGCAACTCACCCCCTTACCAAACCGTCGTCCAGGAGTCCCACAAATTTGCTGGGCACACCGTTGAGAATTTAGCAGCTGTATTCCAGGAACGCGACATAATCCTCTCGATCCTGTCCCCTAGAAAGATCCCAGCGCTCTTCAAGCTCTTTGAGAAAGCTGGTGGTGACCTCCAGACCTCTCAAACGAAAAACTACGCCAAGGATCCTCGCCACCTGGTGCTCCTGAGGAATTATAACCTGAAGGAGCGTCCAGTGAGTCCACCAATTGGTGGAGGTGTTCACCAGACAGCCAGCGCTGCACAGATTCCCCTGAGTCCATTGCAGAGTCATGACAGTCCGAACACGAATCAGGCAGGTCAGAATATGTCCCAGACAACTCAGTCCCAGGCTCCACTGAATCCAGCTTTTAGAAATCAGACTCCAGCTACACTGAATCCCCATCAGTCGGTGGCACCGCCAATTGGTACGATAAATCCGGGACGACCTGTATTCAATCCACAACTGGCTGGACCACCGAATTACCATGCAGCAAGAGCACCACAGCCTCGGTGGAAGGGCCAATTTATTCCTCCAGGTGGTGGAGGTGTGCAGAGTAATAATCAAGGAAGTGCATTGATAGCCCAACTGACACAGCCCCCATCGTCTCTTGGTCTCAATATTCAATTTAATCAGCGAATGGATGCTAATGGATCTGTCATGAGTGGTCAAGGGGGAGCGACTGGACAGCCAAATCAATCGCCAATCACTGGCAACTCTCAGGGACAGGGCCAGCTACAGGTACAGACCTCTCAACAAACAGCACAGGGACAGCATCAGCAGGCACTGGGACAGCCACAGGAGCAGGGACAGGGACCAATGCAGAGTATGCAGAGTCAGCAACCAGCTGGTCAAAATCAGGCTGTTTCGTCGAGTGTTATGAGCCAGACTATTTCTAATCAGGGACAACAGAGTGTCGCCGCTGCTCATCCAACTGCTGTATCGTCTGCTCAGCAGATGGGTCATAATCCTGGGGGGAATGTCCAGATTGGACCCCCTAGTAGGGAGAGGCCCACTATTTGGCATGGGATGCTCGAGTGGTCGGAGAAAGCTAGGAATCCTAGTGATCCACAGAAACAGACGAGACAGGTTCGTTCCCATCAATACATATTTCTATATTTTTATGAATAATAAATTTATATTTATTTAGAATAAAATTACTTCTGTTTTTTCATCGTAAACTTTTGAATAATTTTTTGCTGGCAATTTTTTGTGGATATCCTTGGAAGAAAAATTATTTCATAAACTTACGTATGATTCCAGGTTCCATGCCATGTATCAGCTAACACCAAGGATGGTGAGCCAGAGTTGAAGGCCGATTCGTGGCCACCAAAGGTGCTGCTTCAACTGGTGCCAAAGCTACTGATCGGCAACATCGGTGGAGCATACCTGAAGAACTCCAAGTCTGTCCTGTTTCATCCCACTCCATGCGAAGCACTCGATTCCCTCACAAAAATCATGAGTGCTGGGTTCGCGGGTTGCGTACACTTCCCCGCTTCTCCCACACTCCCAAATTGTGATATCAAGGTTTTGATTCTACTCTACACTGTGGAAAAGAGGGCATACCTGGGATTCATTCCGAATGATCAGCCTGGATTCGTCGAACGCTTGCGAAAGGTCATTCAGCAGCAGAAGAATAACCAAGCGTTATTGAGGCAAAATCATGTGAGTTTGACTTTTTTACGTTTTCCTTTTATTTAGAACGAAATTTTAAAAAATCATTCGAGGTTTTAATCAAGATAGAGAAGATAAATATGTCAAGGTCACAAATAGCTACAGAATTTTTGTAAATGTCTCATATAATAAATTATGAAGAAGATGGATAGTGTGAATACCCACGAGAAAAATAGATATATTCACAGGGCGGCGCTGGACAACCTGGTAGCAACGTGTCTGGGACGATTCCAGGATCATCACCGATATCACAAGGAGGTATTCTCATGTCGCAGACTAATACGATAGCTATGGGAGGTGGACAGATCACGCAAAACGTCGTCCCTGCCAATAATCCTCAGCAGGGATTGGCCAATGCAACTCCTCAGAATCAGATAATTCATATACAATCTGGGGGAATGCAGCAACAGTCTGTCAGTGGTGGAGTTCAGGGGATGATGGTGCAGCAACGACCGACTTTTGATGGGATGGATATGGCTAGGCAACAGAATCTCATGAAAATCCATCAGTTGAGACAGACACTTGAAGCTGCACAGCAGCAGGAAGCCCATTACCAAACTCAACTGGATGTATGTTATTTAGAAATTACACTGACAAAAAATATATTTCCTTCAGTCAAATTATTGATGAATATTTCTTTGAATTTCAGACTCAACAAAATTTGGAGGCAGCACAGCAGCAGGAAATGCAGTACAAATTACAAATGGAGGTGCGTTCAAAATTTAATTTGATTTTTTTATTCTCCAAAAGTAGAAATCTTCTACAATTATGGGTACGCCCATATAAATGTCACCGGAATATCACAGAACTGATTTTCTGCGACTTATTGATAAATTTGATGAATTTATTATTGAAATATTCAGATTCAACAGGCGCAGAAGGCATTGAGTGCAAATTCTGGAATAATTGGGCAACAGCCCAACACTCAGAGGATGATGCGACCCACTATGGCGAACAATCTTGGATTACGAAATTTATTGCAACAAGTGAGTATTTCTAATTAATATCTTTATCAATAATATTTTCTCAATGCTTTGTGCTAATGAATTTTCGTTTGCAGCAACAACCACAGCAATATCGACAACAGGTCCTTGGGATGCAGCAGCAGATGGTTGGCCCTCGGGGTCAAATGGGCGCAAGATCAATGGCACCAACGAACCAGCAGAACCAGCAATTTGACGATGTTACGAATTACGATTTTATGCCTTGAGAACTTCTCTTTGATTAGTCATCGAGATTTTTTTCACATCAATAGAGAATGTATTGTATTTTATTTTATACCTCTATTATATGAATATTATAATCTACAGGGAAAACGGAATTGATTTTTTGAAAAATTTTATTCTCCCACCCGAAGTAAAAATCTTTTGCTTTCGTATTTTTCTCATTGCTGATGATTCTATTATTTTATTCTACACGAATTCTACACAAAATAAAAATTTTGAAAATATTACGATGCACCTGCGCTCTCATTCATCATAAAAAATGGCGCTCTCCGGTTCATGTGCCCTCCTGGGGCGACATGGATTTAACCGGAGTGCAGTGAAAAATGTTTATAATTCATGGAACAATTCATTGCTGCGGAATACCCCAAAGGTAATTAAATTTTTAAAATTTAATCAGACCCCTGGCAATGTTTATCTACCCAAGAAGTCAACGGAGATTATCCTAACCTCCATTTTATCATAATTCATGTGAACAATTTATTATTCAATGTTTTGATTGCTATTTTCAGGGAATAATATCGAGATGTGTAAGTCAAACAGATATGCATCATATAATTCACGAAGGGGAGCCCCAATTACGTCCGAAGAAAATCAGCAAAGCCATGAAGGCGTATATCCAGCGAGCTAAGGAATATGGTAATAAGAATTGCAAGAAGAAAAGTTTTCAAGATAAACCGCGATTTTAGGGATGTAATTTTTATTTTTTCTGTCACACAGAGGAATTTATCCTCAAAGAAAGTAGAGAATTCGATGTTGGAAAGAGACATCTTGCTAATATGATGGGACAGCCCGCAGAAACATTCACCCAAGACGACGTGAACGTAAGTTTCATGGTAGAGATATTCATACACTTGGGGAATTAATTAATTTAATTATTTTTTGGTTTTGTTTTACCATAGGCTGCCCTCAAGTATCTGTTTCCGTCTGGCTTGTTCGAGCCCAGAGCACGGCCAATTATGGATGATCCGAAAAAGATATTTCCAGCGAAGAAAGCTGCACAGTTTGACGAAGAGGGGAGGCCCTTTCATTTCCTCTTTTATACCAGAACCCCTAATTTTTATCAAGCTCTTTATGTAAGTTAGTAAGATTTAAAAATTTTAGTCCCAACAGTTTTAATTAATTATTTTTTTAATAAAAATTTTGAGCCACCCCTCTTCATAATTTTGTTAATAATTTTTATGAATCGTAGATTAATACTTGGTTGATTATTTATGTAAATCAGGATCTAGTCGAACACATGGAGCAATTGGATAAGATGCAGGATAATGAGATTCGTCAGGGGTTGCAGCCAACTCCCGAGAATAAAATGTAAGTCCCATTCTATATTTTAGCCGAAAAAATTGAAATGAATAATTTAACGAGTCCTCGATTTTTCCAGGGATTTAATTTCATCCTCTTGGTTATCACAAGATGATATGGAGAAAATATTTCTGGAGCCTTTGGCGGAGAGACAGGTAATCAGCAAAGCAAATTTCAATTTTTTAATTGAAATCAATTAATTAAATTGATGTTATTATTTGATTAGTCTACACTATTCAGTGAAATGGAACAATAAAATTATTTCAATTCCATAATTTTTCAGTACAATTACTTCATAGCATCAGCTCAGCGCCTGGCAGATCATCCGTATTCTGCTGTCTGCGAGGATTTCCTCATGCGATTCCGGAAACTACGCAAGGCGGAAGTCGGAGGCCTGGTGATTCCCCCGGTAAACACATGCTTTCTGGTTCTCATAGGTATTGCAATTAATTTTTTTCATAATTTTTCACCGAAAACTGTTTTATTTCAGCTGCAGTATAATGATCAAGGAAGACCCTACGTCGTAGTATCACGTGAGCCATTTGTCATCGAAATTTCTTCCCTGAAGACTGAAATTTTGTATTAATTCCACAAATGATAATTTTACAGAATGTAGACAGAAAACTGCAACGGCGGAAGTTAAACTCTGGGGTGATGGCTCAGGCCAGATAAAAATCAACTCCAAAGATATCACCTACTTCGAAAGAATTCATCATCGTGAACAAGTACGTTTTTTATCATACAAAAAATACACAAACGCATAGTATAGTATACATCGAGTTGAAATCTCATATTTTCCGCATTGAAGAAACTATATTATAATTCCGAGAGTTAAATTGATGTGAATTATTCCATCGAATTTGGAATTATGTGAATGATTCGTTTTAAAATATCAAAACCATCGGCGATTCCGCGCAGTGTTGAAAAAAAAATGCTCGACTGTTTAAAAACACCAGGTAAGTAAAAAAAACAAACACCACTAAAAATCTAAAGAATCCACGAACGCTTGCCTGAAAAATCTTTTCCGCCACATCATCAAGAATTCGATTGCGCAATTCCCCCGAACCTCCAGAAAATCCCGCTAATAAATCAAACGGTGAATCACGACACCTCTCTCTCCCCCCGACGATTCACCCCCGATCCGCAAAAAAGAAAAATGAATAAAAGAAAATAAAAAAAACCGCGAACTTCAAATAGTGTGTCCCTCCCCCAGAGAACATCTTCCCCGATGAAATCGTTTCAGTCGATTGTCGCCAGCGATTGTGACCGGTTCGCGTTGATCCTTTCAACGCACAAAGTACACCACTTTGATATTACCCACGCGTAATTCCATCCCAGTCGTCGAATGGCTGTACTCACAGTGAGACGTGAGATCATTCGATCAAGATCGTGCAACCAAACGTCAATATAAGTGTTCAAACAGAAAATAAAGGATTACCACCAGACTAACGTCTCAAGGACCGCCATGGTATCCCCATTAAAAGGTGACTGTCGTGAATTAATCTCGATTAGTCCTTTAGAACGACCCCCCCACCCTCTTTTACCCCCCCAAAAAAAAAATGATTATCCAAAATCTCATCACTCATAATTCTCATAATCACCGAAAATCAATGCCAACCCGATAATCAATCAGATTAATACCTGATCACCTCGGCATTCTCCTGATAATCCTGTGCTATCATATACCACCGAAAATAAATATCGAATTGACATGTCGAGATAGCTCTCGAAGCCACTGGCCATCCCCCTCTTATCCACTGAATCGTCCACATAAACGTAAATACACGGTACCTCCTTCCTTTAATACCCTCCCCCTTATCTCCTCATCCCCGTAGTCATCCCGATAAACTGGAGCGTCGTCTGCAATTTATTTGCCCGATTTTCCACTTGACATTCGTAGCCAAGAATGACATTTCGTCCATTTAATCTTCTCGTATGAAACGCGTGTTTGCAATGACGTTTTTAGGTGTAATACTTGTCAGTACTCCCTCTAGCCCTTCTTCCCCCCTCCAATTACAATTACCAAACCATCTCTTTCTCTCTCCAGTTAAATTCAGCAATAACACATCCATTAGCACTTTGGATTCAAAAAGAATAATTGAATAGAATAAAAGTCTCATGACCGTGGTTGTGGCATTAGAATTCTCCACTTTCACAATCCCCATGTATGTCTAAGACTGATTGAAGGTCATTGGTATATCCCGTTCGAGTGATTTCCACGTGGAATTATTTCCGGGTATAATGAATCATCAATGGTAATACGAGTAAAGAATGTGTAATTTTGCAGTCGGTTGAAATTGATCGATGAAGTCAATGAAAGCCGGGGACAGGTGTCCCAGCGCACCAATTCTCCCGCCATCTCGTAAACGCGTGACCTTGGAGCAGAGTTATTCGAGTCCGCACGCGGTGTCGAGCCCAGGAAGCCGTAGATACCGTTCCAATAAGTCTCTGCTGTTGACGCGGTGGCTTGCATCGAAAAAATCATCGATCGATGCTGAGGAGAATGCCGACGATACGTGGGATCCTGGTGAATGCATGGATTATGGAAAACCACCGCCCGTGGAGGAGCCCCACTGCTACTCCATGTGCATGAGTGAAACATCAATCACCGATGACGGCGATGGCATTCTCTTCGTGTCACGGGACATTATTACAGGACTTTTGGCTGAGCAGATGAGGACAATTGGTGGGAGGATGCAGCTGATCGAGGATCTCGAGACGGGACAGTTGGATGATGTGGAGAACCTGAAGAATACCCTCAAGACGTGCAAGAAGAACGAGATAAACGTTCTGTTGCTTTATACTTGCTATCTGAATCGGGCCGAGCTTCTCCCGATTCTTCACTCGGCTGGAGCCGATCTAAATTACAGTGAGCAGGAGCGCGGTCTCACTGGCCTCCACCTGTGCGCTTATTCTGATTGTCTGAAGGGTGTGAAGTACTTGATCACCAATGGGGCAATTGTCAATTACAGCAAGATCCACACACCCTTTCACTACGCAGCATTCGGCAATTCTCTAGGTGTTGCTAGGTACTTCCTCGAGTCAGGATTCAGTCAGGAGTCCATGCAGTCCGATGAGAGTGCTCTCCATGCAGCAGCTAGAAGCAATTCACAAGACGTGTTGACTCTGTTAGCTCCAAATAATTCCTCGTTAAATCGTTTAGACTCCACTGGTCTTGCGCCAATTCACCATGCAGCTGATCGTGGCGATCCGTCGTGCTTGTCGACACTATTAGACGCCGGATGTGCCGTTGATTTACCAACGAGAAAAGGTGATACTGCACTGCATCTTGCTGCTGAGGGTGGTTGCACGGATAACGTTGAGATACTCATTAAAAATCACGCTGATGTCAGGGTCAAGAATCATCGAGGTCAAACGGCGCTTCACCTTGCTGCCAGGTCACACTCATTGGAATGTGTTGAGGCACTTCTGCGCAATGGTTCGTGTGATCCCAATGTCGATGACAATGATGGAAGAACACCACTTCATTTGGCACTTGGTAGATCAGTACTAGCTTACGACGTTACCGAATTTCTAATAGGTTGGCGAGCGGATGTTAACAGGGCCGACAAGTACGGATATACACCCCTGCACGTTGCCGCATTGAATGAGTTGTCGCAGTGTGTTGACGTCTTGATCCAATACGGGGCTGATTTGAGTGCAAGAACAAAAGGAGGAACAACAGCCCTGTCCATAATTCTACGAAAAACACCGACATCATTGTGCATCTTCAAGCAGAGGCTCGATGCATCTATTACACTCCATCAGCAGAGTACAGCAGCTGGTGAGATGGAGCTGAGAATTGACTTTCATCCTCTTCTGCAGCACAAGGGACAGGGTGAGATTGGTTATCTGGGGACTTTTGTCAAGGAGGGGTACAAGGAGATACTGGAGCATCCACTTTGTCAATCGTTTCTTCATCTCAAGTGGCAGAAGATTCGAAAGTACTACGTGGGTAGACTTTTCTTTTATCTTATGTACGTGGTCGTCCTGACGTCGTGGGTGATGACAGCACTGGCACACAACTGCTACAACGAGTCGCACGGTCAGGTGGACGAAACAGCGAGTCTACCATTGTGCGGCAATTCAACGGGTCTCAAGGGTTTCTTTCATAGACACCCTGAGGTGCTGGAGGTCGAGTGGTATGCCCTCGTTGTTCTCACGGTTCTGGAAGGGGTGAGGAAGGCCACGGGAATCCTGACGTACCCCTCGGTTCAACAATTCTTCATGCAACCTGAGAATATTGTCGAGTGGTGTGTTATACTCAGTGTCTTCGCCACTTCTTTCGTTTACACTGGGAGAACTTACACCTGGCAGAGCCATGTTGGTGCATTCGCAGTGTTGTGCGGCTGGAGCAATCTGATGCTAATGATCGGTCAATTACCCATGTTTGGGGCGTATGTTGCCATGTTTACGAGTGTTCAAGCACAAGTCTTCAAGCTGCTGCTTGCTTACGCTTGTCTTCTCGTCGGCTTCACCGCTAGCTTCTGCGTCATATTTCCAAGATCAAAGTCCTTCAGCTCACCCCATACCGGGCTTATCAAGGTCCTGGTAATGATGACCGGGGAATTGGATTTTGAAGAGCTGTTTTTTCCTGGTGAAGAGGACGTTGGGAGACATGTCGATGTTGGAAGCACCTCGTGGATTCTCCTGCAGGTCTCAGCCCAACTGTCTTTTGTCCTGTTTCTCCTGTTTGTCACGATTGTTTTGATGAATCTGCTGGTTGGTATTGCGGTGCACGATATCAAGGGGCTGCAGAAGACCGCGGGTCTGGCGAAACTCGTGAGACAGACTAAACTCATCTGCGATGTGGAGAGTGCTCTCTTATTGGCTCTGCTTCCTCATAAAATGGTGAAACTTCTCAGCTGGACAACGCTTGTTCTTCCATCACCTCTGAGAGCTGTTCTCACTGTCAGACCACTCAATCCCAGGGAGAATAGACTACCCAGGGATGTCCTGGTGGCGGCGCACAGGGTTGCCAAGCATAAAAAATTCATCAGCAATACTCTGTCCTCGAAGAGGAGCTCCAATGCTTATTCGTATAGGAGAAAGAGCGAGCCACAAACAGCTTTTCGTTATATTGATAATGTCAATACTGAGATGGATTATGATTTCGATGGTAGAGCTGCTACTAGACTCCAGGAGAGAATGATCGAATTAACTAGCATATGCGAGGCTAATAGACAATTGATTCAGGAACTTGTTACGGTGCTGGCCACTGATAAGAAATATAATTCAACGGGTAAGGATAAGGAGGACGTGATCGAGGAGGAGAATCATGAGAAGGGGTAGATTTTTGTACAATTACTTTCTGGCGAATTTGAATTGTTCGGTTCTCCGTGCGTTCACTCCTTTTTTTAACGCAATGACATTGTATAAAGACATTAAAATATTTTCATTAATAAATATTCGTCACAAAATGATTCAAGGATTTTTATTTTTCATCCAATTTCAGTGTTGGTACGCGCAATGAGATATTTTAATTGTTGAAATCAGGATAATTAACGGTTTAACATGTAAATATGGAATTTTTTATTTCTGTTTAATTTAGAATACTATTAATTTGAATAAGTCTTCGATTATTTTTGTTGGCATTTTTGTTGGCAACTCCTTGTATCACTCGGAGTCACGTATAATCTGATTACGTCGAATTTATCGCGAAATAAAATTCGTGCTCCCATTATCCTCCATCTGAAGTGTCGCAATTTACAGAAATTCTTGTGTTGAAATAATATAAAATATTCATGACAAGATATAAAGTGACAAGTGTGTCTTGTTTGTAAAACCCCGTAAGAATGAGTAAATAGGGAGGAAGTTGAATAAACTCGACGGAATAATCAATCTCATTGTCATCGCTATTCAGTAATCACCGCGACCATTCGTATTTACCAAGGAGTCATTTCAATTATGGCGTTCAATAAAGGTAATTACAGACCCCGAAGAAATTCATTCGTCAAGTCAATTAATCAAATCGTCAAAAATACAATAATCACCGATGTAGATGATAAGATCAGATGATTACCGATAATACGTCTCAATTGTTCGTTGGAATAATCATACGAGTCCAAATGATTTAGCTCTGATTACTGGAAATCATCTCTTCTGGGAAAAATTTTCAAGTTTAAATTAATGCAAAATTCCGAAAGACCCGTGAAATTGGAATAATTTGACTGTTAACCGGTGTCTTCTCTCGGTATGACATCGAGGTCGCCATACGCAGTAATGGGCATGGTTGGTAAAGAGTTACATTAAATCCGATCGAAACGATCCAGTGTGGAAGTCATGACGTACCACGACAATATACCAGTGGTGGAGGATAAGAATTAAGGTAGGGAGTGACCAAGAGAGTGAGGCTGCGCCATTCCTCTTCAGTCTATTGTCAACCGGTCGCGTTAACTCGTCACATCGAACTCATTGAAAATAGCACCGATAGTAGCTGATAATAAAAAAAAAAGTGGCGCATGAGGTGGTGTTAATGACCTCGCGTTGATTCATTGAACTGATCATTGAATTGATTGTTGAACTGATCGGTGAACCGATCATTGAATCGATCATCGAGCAAATGGAACCAAACGATTTTACAAGCATGGATCCAAACGCTGTGAATCCATCCCCGAGACCGCGGTATTACTCCATGGCAACGCTGACAGACGCCATGAGGAACAACCGGGATCCCCTGTCAGTGCGAATGGCATCGACATACCGATCAGCGAGATTGTCACGATCGCGTGATATGCCTGAAAAAGTTATCGTAACAGATCCGTCCGAGGAGTCGATCGCGCACGTGGAGATTGACGCGGGTTCACCACCACCGGTCGACGAGTCCCTGTTCTTCGATAATCTCGAGGCCCTGAGGAACGTCGAAGTGAGTGGACCGAGTCTGAAGAGCGCAATGTGGTCGGTAGTCAGTGTTTCAGAGCTGAAAAAGTTACTGGAGATGGAGCAGGGGGAGATTGACTCACCGGATATAGATGCAACTGTTCTTGGAGATTGTGAAAGCCGATTCAAGAACATCGCGTACATATGGGCGTGTTTTCGGGACCTAGACCATATGTTGCCGAAGCTGGAAGCAGCCGGTGCGCAGATCGATTACGTCGAGCCTTGCATCGGCATCAATGCCATCCTTGCTGCTTCATTATCCGGAAGTGTTTCATGCCTGAAGCACCTGATTGCACGCGGTGCTGATGTCAATTACGCAAGTGGAAGCAGTAATTATACACCCATGCACTTTGCGGCATTTGGAAATTCTCGTGAAGCTGCTGAAGTTCTTCTGGACAACGGCGCCAAGCTGTACATCAATGCGAATCTTCAGGATACCGAACCAGTCCTCCACTGCGCGATCCGAGCCAGATCCCTGGAGGTGGTGATACTTCTTCTTGAGCGAGGAGCCAGTGTTGTTTTGAAAAATCATCACGGTGAGACCCCTCTTCACGTTGCTTGTTTCGTTCAAGATCTTCCCTGCGTCGAAGCGATCCTCAATACACCTGGAACAGATGTGAATGCCGTCGACCGGGCTCACAGGACACCCCTGCACTTTGCAGTGATGACCACTGGATCATCAGCGGAACTCGTGGAGTCGTTGCTGAAGCATGGAGCCAATGTGAATGCAAGCGACAAAGTTGGCTTTACACCTCTGCACATTGCAGCGCTCAACGAGCAAAGCCAGTGCGTCGACACCCTCATCTGGGCAGGAGCTGATGTCAGTGCCACCACTGGCACTGGCCTATCCGCTCTCAACGTCATCCTCCGCAAGATCCCAGAGTCCCTCCAAGTATTTCGACAACGACTCGACGCCTCAATCAGGCTCAAGCGACCTGTCCCCCACAATCGAGAATTCGAAATGCGACTCCATTTTGATCTGCTCTTCCCCAGCAACAATCCCTGCGAGACAAGTTTCATAAATACCTTCGTCCAAGAGCGCCGGAAGGATCTGCTGTCCCATCCCCTCGTCATGGCCTTCCTCCATCTCAAATGGGAGAAGATCCGGAAATTCTACCTCATGAGGATCTTTCTCTACGCGATGACAGTCATCTGCATGACAACCTACGTACTAACAGCTCTCGCCTACAAGTGCTACAATTACGCTGACACTGGGGCATCAAAGGTGTGCGGTAGCAAGCGACTTACAGGCTTTCTCTTCCGAAAAACCGTAATTGAGATTGAATGGTACCTCTCGCTCTTCCTCACCTGCATCACAATCCCAAGAAAGATCTTCGGTTTCATGGTTCACAAGTCAGCAAGACAGTACTTCTCGAGCATTGACAATGTCCTCGATGGAGTTGTTATTCTCAGTGTCTTCATGACATCATTCGTCTACACCGGCAAAACGTACGACTGGCAGAACTACGTCGGTGCATTCGCCATCCTCTGCGCTTGGACCAATCTCATGCTCATGGTCGGACAATTGCCTGCTTTTGGGACTTACGTCGCGATGTTTACGCACATACAGTTCGAATTCGCCAAGCTGCTTCTCGCGTATTCTGGATTGCTAATCGGCTTCACCATCAGCTTCTGCGTGATCTTCGTGGGCGAGCCGTCCTTCGGGAATCCCTTCACTGGTCTGATCAAAGTCCTCGCGATGATGGCAGGGGAGTTGGACTTCGAGGGATTGATCAATCAGTCTGATCAGATCACTGATGGACCATTCGTCCTTTATCATCCCCTCTCCGTCTGCTCGCAGATCCTCTTCACTCTGTTCCTGGTGTTTGTCACAGTGATTCTGATGAATCTTCTGGTGGGCATTGCTGTTCATGATATCCAGGGACTGAGAAATCACGCGGGGCTGACGAAACTCGTGAGGCAGACTAAACTCATTCTATTCACGGAGATGGTCCTCAACAACAATGCCATTCCCTTCACGTTCAGGAAATGGATGTCTGATCATGATATTGACATGGAGAACAGGAAGAGAGTGTTGGTGGTTAAACCCCTTAATCCTCTCGAGAAGAGGCTTCCCAAGGAGATCCTCAAGGCTGCGTATGAAGTTGCCCAGAGAAATGCTCCGATCGTTGATGATGACAGTATCAGTCTCAGTCAGCATGTCACCTGGATGAAACAGCAGAATGATGATAGCAACGAGTGCGAGGCTCAGAGTACAATCAATCAGATCTCCACTGGTGTCAGGGCTAATGAGGAGGGGCTCAAGGTCATCAAAGCGCAAATGCTCGATAACAACAAAATGCTCACGGATATTCTTTCCAAAATTACTAGCAACAAGAGATGATTCGAGGGTCGTGTATTCTTTCTATTTAGTGGAGACTATGTTTTCCATTCAAATCACGTATTCATAATTTATTATTGTTAAAGGAAATAGTTGTCTGGGGAAGGAGGCTTTGTCAATTTTTTTAAAATCATTTTTGGTGAGATTTCAGCTCAGTCTAGTAAGATTCGATTGGTGAGTGGAGTTTTTTCAGTTTTTTTTTCTTGCAGATCATATTTCCACTGATTTTTTCGGGAATGGAGAACAGCGTTGATGTGGAGGTGAACGTGGAGGGTGGTGGACCATCTGGTCAGTCCAGAGCAATTCGTTGGGGCATCGCCTGGGGGCTTCGCAGTTTTTTGGATCCGAGGATGATTGAGAAAATGAGAGTTGGTGAGGAATTAAATAGTTGTCAACGGAAAAAATAAGTTTATGTTTAGAGAATGAGGAGAAATTATAAATATAAAATTTTTTTCAAAAACATTTTTTTAATTTTCAAGCTGGACTTCTTACGAGGGATTACCGCACCCGAGAACGGAAGAAGCCAGGACAAGAGGGGGCACGTCGTAAATTCACGTGGAAGAAGCGTTAAACTCAGCTGTTGTGAAGCCATCAAATCGCATATAAACGATTTTATAAGAGCAATTCCACATCCCAGGGGCATTTTACAAACGAGAGGAAATGACCGGATAAGTGACTTACGAGGATGAAGACAATTAATATTAAATAGTCGTCCCAACCCTTGTAATCAATTGTTAATTACAAATGAATCATTCAACTCTACATTTTATTCAGAGGTTTTAAACCAAGAAGCTTCATCCCAGTATTCAATACATTTCTAGTGGAATGATACAGGAGAAGTCTCTGCGCTGCAATATCTGATGATTCACCCTTGACTCTTATTTCCTGGATCGTCTTATTCACTGTGTGGCTAAAAAAAATTGCTTTCAAGTGGATTGAATGGGTGGATATGAATTGGATCGTAATATTTTATCTACCTCAAATTGAACAGGTACTTGGCCAAGTAACATGACTCCAGTGTCTGATAGGATAAAACAACCGCTTCATCAAATTGACTAATTGCGCTGACTAGATCATTGATGATTGGCTCTGTCAACAGCTGTGGGTTACATTCACTTGGCAGAGTGGCACCGCTATTCTCCTCTATTCCCGATAGACGACAGTGAGTGTACTGGAGTTTTACACCAGTCTCTCCCTTTATCTATTTTTATTCACATCAGTGAAGTGGTAAATTGGGATAATTACAATTTTTCTATTTTGTCGAATAGCCTATGGTAGGTTAAAAATTCAGAGTTGTAAAGATTTTGACTTTTTGACTTAAAAAATTTGAAAACAATTTTTAGATATATTGGAAATTGATTTTCACGATCATTTTCAATCGTACGATCGATTTACATTTTTTTTTCTCTAGTTTTTCCGTACGGTGTCCATTCCTGAAAAAATTTAGTTTCTTTTTTCGAAGGAAAACTCACATCTAGTGCTACATCCCAGCTGAATTTGTAATCCTTCGTTCTCCTCTGCTTCAAATCATGAACAACGACTGCTGAAATTCCTAGAATATCCGAGCTCCCATCCTCAGAATTCAAATCCACCTTCGTCCCTGTGATCTCAATTTTCCTCGTGAGCATAAAAAAAATGTTTTTTAATGTACCACAATTGTAAACATGTCTCAACTCACTTGCATTAATTTTCTGCTGCTCCCTCATGGCATCCCTGGCCTCATCCAAGAAATCTTTCAAGAACACAGCAGTTCCTCTTCTAGTACTCATTCCAGAGATCCTCCCAAACTTGACATGATGGAGCTTCCTGGATGATTCGTACCCCATCCTCTCCAGAATATTGACCAAATTATTGAAGTGGTCATGCTGTCCGGACTCTACTACATAATACATCGAATCAAAATTATATTTTCTCATACGATCGATAGCAGCCGCGACGTCCCTAGTGACATACAGAGTGGATCCATCACTCTTAATAATGGGCAGATTCCTCTGATCACTGATGGCAACAACCCTTCTGCCTTGCTCATCAACCTTTAATAATTCCAGTGTCTCCATACGATCAATCACTCCCTTGATCCTTGAAAAATTATAGGACGACTCCCAGTGATATTCGTCGAAAGTCACCCCTATCCTCTGGTAAATCTTCTGGAGTTCCTCGACTGTAATATTTTTGAAGCTCTCCCATCGCTGCAGACCCTCTCCCTTCTCCAGTCTTTGAAAAATTTCTCTGGCTCTTTCTAAGACCTCAGGATCATTCTCTGATAATTTATTCGCGTGGACGTACGCCTCGTACAATTTTTTTATCGGATCCTCCCTCATCTTATCCTCTGGAATCGCCAGCAGGTCCACCCCTAGCATTACAAATCCCAATTGCGTGCCCCAGTCTCCTAAATAGTTCAACTTAATTACATTCTTTTTCAGGTAAGTGTTCAGGTTGGAAATGTAATTGCCAATTATCGTGGAACGCAGGTGACCAACGTGGAAGGGCTTGGCGATATTTGGAGATGAGAAGTCGATTACTATTTTTTTATTATCATCGGTGATGTCTGGAGGTGTCACTTGGTGGGAGTTTTTTTCTAGGATTTGTTTTACGAAGCTGTCTCTCTTTAGGGCGATCGAGAGGAGCTCGTTATTTTTTCGCCGGGTTAGATTTATCCTGGAGAAGAGATCGTCCTCGATTATCAAGGATGACAGGAGGTCTGACTGACTCCGAAGATCGTAGCTTGGAGTTCTTAAGGGGATTTCGTAGCTGAAAGAACCTGTGGTTTTGTCAAGCTTCAGGGATAAATGTTGGAAAATTGGGAGATCTGCCAGTCCAGTTTTCTGAAGGAGCTGAAAAATTGAAAGAAAAATGTTCACTGATTTTTTTTTATTGATTTCCAGATTTTTACTTGGCTCTCGCAATAATTTCTCTTCACAAATATTAAACAACAATTTATTTCAATTCATTTCATTTACGAAATTTTTTTTCTCAATGACTAGATTTTTGAAAATAGGTGCATGTGTTCGGGTTTTTTATCAATAACTATTCAAATTCAAACAATCAATTTTTCGTATTCGAACAATTAATAAAATTCAGTAGCAGACGCTCTGCTTCACCGATTGTTGGAAAAGTGAGGTTAATTGAACCGAAATTCCCATAATTTATGTAATATACCTTCTTATGAAGCAGAGACCTGATTCGACTGCTCATTTTATCCCCAGAATCGCTCCCTCAAAGAACGTTCACCCTTCAACAATTTCTTCAAAAGACATGAATAACTCTTCACCTGAAACCGAGATATTTTTCTTCACACCGGGATGATAGCACGACCTGCCCTACCCCAACGTGTTTCCGTTATTTAAATCCCCGGCCGTCTCTTGCTCCAAAACAGCCCTTTAAAACCATCCCCATATCGTTTTCACAACTGAAATAAAAAACCTTCATCAATACACAAAAGAAAATACAACCAAATGATCACAATAAGAAATTAATTCTATGATTAACCCAAATAATACATTCTTCATTTATTTATCCGATAGAATTCCGATTTTACGTTTCACTGATGACGTCCCCAGCATGAACTGATGTTCATAAAATAAATTCATAAATCATCATTAAAATCCATTAAAAATTCTTCCCCATAAGATGATTCACCTGTCAACCAAAAATAGAAATTAATATCGATACCCAAATACTAGGTGATTACAAATTATTTACCCTTTCCCAAAGAAATGAGAACTCAGTGATATCGAGAAATTGATAGTGGAATGATTGTCATGCAGTCTAGGAATCCCGCGTCTGATTTCGCGACATTGAGACGAGTGATCGAATTGACTCTAGTGGTATGACGTCAGCAGGGATTGGTCTCCGGGAAAGGAATGAGGAGAGACAATAGTTGGGGGAAGAGTGAGGCAGAGAGCTGGCGCGACGGAAAATGGAAAGAAGGGGGATGGTGTTGGAGGGGGGGTTGGTGGGGTTGGTGGGGTTGTTGGTCGGATTGGCCGGGGCGTTGGGGAGGGAAAGGAGTGAAGGAGGGATAGGAGGGCAGGAGGGGATGGAGAAGCCGGGGCAGCCATTTTCCAAGAGTGAATATCGTGGGAGCCTTCGGTTGCCGCCGTACGTCGAGCTGTCGTCCGTCCAGCTGAGCTGTTAAAGCGGTGCGCCAGAGCGAGCACCAGCTCACGGCTCACACAACAGCCGATCGTTAAAAAAAAGCCCTATAAAACTAACCGGGCAATTAAAAATCCCCCCTCCCACATCCACCTCAAAAATTCTGGGAAAAAAAATTCACAGACGCGTCCGAAAAAATCGCTCAAAACGAGTGACGGTGTGCGGGAGGGTGCGATAATAATCGAGGATTTTTCATCGAAATCGTGGAATCGCGGATTGACGGGAGAAAGGAGAGGTTGAAAAATTTAAGTCTAACGTCACTGGCGACGTGACTCTTATTTTTATCGTTCAAGTGTAATTGTGCTGTGATTAGGGGTTTTTTAAAAAATTTGTGGTGATGAGTGAGTGAAGGGTGGAGCCCCGGGAATAACTGGACAAAAGGGCCGTCCTATTGGTGCAATTGTCAATCGGTTGATATCGACGGGCATTTTTTTCTTCTTTTTTTTTTGGAATTATTTTTCTTGTCGACAAGTGGTGATAGATATGGCGGGACAAACCATAAACGACAGACTTCTGGCTGCGAGGCACAGTATTGCCGGTCAGGGACTTGCAAAATCTGTGTGCAAGGCCACAACTGAGGAGATGATTGGACCCAAGAAGAAACACTTGGACTGTGAGTGATTTTTTTTATATTTATTTTAGTTGGTGATTTTCTGTTGAGGTTGACTGGATACTTGGGGTATTTCTAAATCGGTGAAAACCGGTTTTTGGGGTTTTAACGGGGAAGTTTAGCCGGTTTTTGGTGTTTTAGGCGTCGAGTTGAATTTTGGAGCGCGCAGGTCTATGGGGTAATTGAGGGCAAATGGGTAATTGCTTTGGTAAATAGTATTTTGGAAATTCCGGGAATTTTATGGGATATTGAGAAATGGGAATGGGAAGCCCTCGGTGTGCTGAGTACTATCGATTTTCCCGGTGTTCGAGTTTGTTAAGTCTCTGGTGCGCGTGTCGTCTCCTTTCCCTCGACTAGTGAATCAGCGACTTTTCTTGGGGCTGGGGACAAATCACACGTGCACTCTGAAAATGTCCTGATAACGTCCTGATAACTCCACTCCATATCCACTATTTAGAAAATTTCGACATCCGTCAAAAACACACCCAGCGAATTATCGCAACTTGTTATTGTTTAAAAAATAACAAGTAAACTCCCTCAACCTCGACAAGAAAATTCCTCAGGTTGCGGGAGATATTTTCTGCAACGAATTCCCGAGGAAAATATAACAGGGAAATAATTCAGGATTATTTACACAAATATTTCCATGAAAAAAACCTGTCGCCCTGAATATTGGAATATGATTCACGGTGGGGTTTGCAGTAATAAAAGTCATTAATTTGGCGTCAAGGTCGTCGGAGCCATCCGATCACATAAGATTGTTTTCACCTGGGAGAATGGTTATGTCCGCGATTTGTTCGCCATTCATTCACTTTTTGCTATTGAGGTCAGGGACGAGAGCACATGTGAATCCCTTCAAAATAATCCTCAAGTGAAGAATAAATATTCCGTGGGGAAAAAAAAAGAAATCTCACTGGGTAAACAGCGACGATTTATTCCGAATTATCTGGTGATGGCCGAGTCCTATTCCTGGGGAAAGTGAGCGCATACTTGAGCGTCAGACCTGCGTTAAATTCACTCACGAGAGCAATATGTGCAATCAGAGAAAAATATCGTAATTTCTGTAGAATACGTGTCATTGGATGTTCTACCGACAAAATTCCCGAATTTATTGCAATTAATTTTCGAATGAAGGGATGGAATGACGTGACGGATCGAAACGGCTGAAATTTCGGTGAAATATCGAGAGAACCGGAAGGAATCTGTGATCGATTGGAGTCTTTCGATGTGATCATTGGATCGATTTATGAGTCTCACGTTTCGACCCTCAGAATAATTAAAACAATTAAAGAATATCCTCCATTCTTCTCGTGTGTATTTTCAACTCGTATCCGTTTTTTTTTTTTTCATTTTATTTTTTCACTCGGGACGACAAATGATTCTTTATCTGGAGTGTGTGTGCTCGGGGTAATGGGTGATACTTCATTTTTACGCTTACGAGGAAGTGAATAAAATATTTGTCAACTGAGGAAAAAATGTTTATTCATCAGATGCATTTGGATTTTTGCATTTCACTCGTCACCGGTTATATTTAATTGCGAGAGATGACAGATTATTTGATTGGAGAAATCGTTAGAGAATCCGTGATATCGATCACCTGAAATTATCTTACACAGACAATTTCCTGAATTACAGGGAAAATAAAACAAATTTTTTGTAATGAGTTGCTGAAAATTTGAATAGAATATCTGACTTGAATTATTGCCTCATGACTATTTCAATTCTCCAGGGCCTGACATTCGTGAATATTTATCACCTAAAAATAAATAGAGTAAACAAATAGAGCGTATATTTAATCGGGATGTATGAAGAGTAATGAGTTACCCCAGAGCCCCTGGAATTACCCCACAAATTCTCGTGGAATACAATTTCGAGTCAGTGACATCAACAGCTTTGCGTGCATGGAGAACTTCTGGTGAACATTTTGCGTTGGACGTGTTATATCTGTCCACCCACGCGTGCAGAGAACGTAAAATTCCACGCTTTTCACCGGTTTCATAAATTCAGAGCTCCATCGAGTGAATTAAACAGTAAAAATTACAACAGCCACGATAAATTCCAATCATTACCCTCATCTAAAAAATCATTGAATTTTTTAAATTGCAGAATGTCAACCAGATATACTAAAAATAATAATTCATCTCGTCACGTACATAAATTTCTTCGCTTGCAATAATTACCTAGATTAATATAATGATATTAATAATTGATTGATTTATTTATTTTTTTTTATGCATTGAGAATGATAAAAATGAAGAATAGAATTTTTTTTTGACTTCAGGTGTCAGTATTACCCGGTATTTTTCTCCGGTATTTTTCTCCTGTATTTTTCTCCGGTGCAATGGATGATGTACTTTTTTAGTGGGTGTGTTAATGAGGGATCGGAAGTGTTGCCATGCAGAATGGGATAAATGGTTGGCACAAGAGGGCCTGCCGATGTTGAACCGAGGTACAGGATTACTCCGGCAAGCCTGTCCTGTCGTTGGCCCCAGGTCGTGACTCGTTCTGGAATACCTTCCTCCACTTTTCCCTGATGCAATCGTACCCCCGGGGCTTTACCATCCCAACAATTTATATTCTCTGTGATTTATGCTCAATGGGTTACAGAAAAATAGTGAACAAGCTCCAGTGTTTTATTTCATTCGTTGGGATTCATTTTAAATATAATTTTTGTGCTGATTTTTTAAATTCTACCATGTGGAAAGTTGAGGGGTGGTGATATCCAGACATTATCCGCCTCCTGCTCTTGTATCAGGCACATGAGGGGGCGTGTGTGATAATGTGTTTGGGCAACTCGATCACCGATAGTTCAGACAAACACTTCATTGTCAGCTGAATGTTGATAATCTTAATTGAAAATATAAATGGGTCAGAGGTGTCGTTGCTGTGGGTGGGATGTTTCACCACAATGCAATCATGAATGCGTTGATGGTGTATCCTTGTGGCATCAATTTAGACAATGAACGAAATTTCTCATCAGGCTTTTTTCATTTCTTCATCCGATGGCAGAAATGAGAGAAATTTCGCTAATTCTATGGGACAATTTCCCACTTCATGATTTTATCCTTTTATTTATTTTGCGTAATTATTTACTTGCCGTGAAAATTCATTGAATGCTTTAATAGATTAATTATTTAAATATTCACGTTGATCTGGGAAATTCGAAAATAAATTGTCACTCAGATTTTTTGCAATCATTTTTTCAGGTATGATACTGGAATTGTTGTGATTTCTATGTTTGATTTAAAAAATACTGAACTAATGAATTTCAACAGGTTTTATCAATCTTTTATTTGTTCATAAAAATGGATTAATCTCACGACACGTTTCGCACGGCCATTTGCTAAGTAAAGTTTTATACAATCGTAGGTGAACGACTCTTGTGTTATGTAGACGGTCTTTTCACTTCCCCTTGACTTCCCCCAGTCTATCGCCCACCGACTGAATAATATTATCAAAGAGCCCATTAGTTAATTTGTCATTTTTCCAACACGAATGCGTCAAAAAAAAAAACACCTTGCATTTTCATTATGCGACTCACGCACACTCACGTCACGTTGGATAATGAGAAAAAAATATCATTTTGCCAAATACCAGAATAACAAGTACTCATTATTATTTTTCATTTATGTATTATTTTTTACCAACACAAAACCAATTATTTATATTCTTCTTTACTTGGCAGAAGTATTTTTTTTCTTGAATGGAAATTTTTTTTTTGGGTCTTCAGATATTTTTTCAGATTATCTCCAGGTGCTCAGAATTTAATTCTAAACATGATAATTATATTTAAAGAAGGGATTATGATATTATTATTTAATCTGGACCCTGGAGAACCTGGAAGTCACTGCCCTGGAGAATATCTACCACTTTGTTCTGTCAAGGATATCAGACCCTGGGTGAAATATATTTATTTATCGGTGTAATGAGATTTGATGAGTGACTTAGTTGCGCAATTACTGGCCAGACTGATACAGTTGATGTACGCTGGTTACTTCCGGTGAACGATCATCGTGCATCCTTCCGCCAGAATTACTTTCCTCTTGACTCTAGACCGGGGGAGTCATTCATTCATTTGATTCTTTGTCATCTTGATGGAAAGACCGATCAATGTCACCAGTAAATCTGGATTTCAATAAATTTTTATTCAATTTTCATAATGAAGAAAGTTCATTTAAAAAAGGGCAACCAAAAATTTGATAGGGTAATTAATTGATTGCACATGCCGAATTGATAAACCAAATGTCAAATAATAATCCTTTTCACTCCGCGATTCATCTATTATCAAAAAATTTTAATTAAATTCATTAATATCAGCAACATAAAAAATACATAAAAAATGTAATGGAATTAATTACACCAGACATTTAATTATAAACATATTTTTGCAAGTACATTCCAGTAGTTTAAATTACGAAAAATAAATTTAAAAACGATGAAGGGCCGATGGTAAAATTATTTTGGGACATTGTAAAAAATGGAAAATGGAAAATTTTTGGGATAAATCTGGAATTTGCATTTGATTGCTGCGTTAATGATTGATTTGAGATTTTTGGGTGGCGAAATGTCGGGCGGGCAAAGGCACAAGGTTTAATATGCGATTGTTTGAAAATGATTATAATTGGAATAGAAGGACAGAGAGATGAGAGAGATGAGAGAGAAGGCGGTGCTGTCACTCGAGACAAAATGATGACAACTTTGTCACGATATTTCTTCACAATAAGCATCACTGGGTTTTATCGTGGAGTAATGAATATCAAAGTAGTCTTGATTAACGTATTTTTTACTTCGTCACTGATAACTAGAGTAATTTTATCAAGCTACTACGTAGAGAGCACAGAGAGGGGCTTGGCTCTGAGTACACGATCAATACTTAAAGCCGATGGTTGGCGCAACGTCGGCTCAATTGACCATTTTTTATTGTTCACATAAATATCTGAAAATTGAATAAATTCAATTGACTTCAATGTCGTCTGAATTTTTATTTAGAGGTATCCACCTAAAATTCTTCTCGATTTAAAAATTTTTTTTAGCTTCAACGAATGAATAAATTAATTTACAAATTATTTTTTATTCAGTTATCGTTTATTTTCATTTTTTCTTTGCCATGAAAATTATGTGAACACGGGAGTATGACGAGTCGTTGTGGTGAATTGTTATCTTCACAATTTCTCCGCATTTCCTTGATTGTTCATCATGTTATTTTGATGATGATTCTACGTTGAGAATGAAATACGAGAATGAAATGACTTTCAAGAACCATAATAAGCCAACCCATAATATTCAGTGACGGAAATGTCAATAAATTAAAATTTCCATTCCCCATAAATTAATAATAACAACATACTTCCTCATAATTAAATTGTTCAACCTGAATTGAGAGAGCCTGTAAATCCTGCCCTGGAGATTACCCTCCAGTCCATTCCCTTCTGTCAAAAAATATCAATCCATGTCCGATATATTTCTTTTCCACTGGACAGTCTTAATCATCTGGATGATCTGTCATCTCGGTGGTCCACGCACCGGTGATCTAGAGTCCAATAACCCGCCTGAATAATTTTCTATTTAAATAGTCAAGGGCAAAAAAAACATGCAGAGGGTATTAGGGCTAATTCGTCCGGTCTTGGGAGCAAGGCCGTGTGCCAGAATACCATCGGTTGGAGAGACAATTCGATGGGTTGGACATGGGGTCATGCACCCAGTAAACTTGACGCTATTTTACCAGTGTTAGTTTTGTGCTTGACACTTGCCAGTCGTATTTGTAGAATCGAATTGGATTTTTCCTCGGTTG
>NW_011887763.1:237206-269979 GCF_000806365.1 Fopius arisanus | reverse complement strand
GTTTCAGATTTAATACACTGTACCAACGAGCCAAATGTCTCGATACCTCAGCTGGCGAATCTTCTGGTGGAACGTTCACAGAATACGAACTGGACAGTTGTATTTAAAGCCCTCATTACGGTACATCATATGATGTGTTATGGAAACGAGGTAAGATTCATTAACACGATAAATATCCATTTTTCATTGGTGAGTTTCGAGGCCATTAATTTATGGTTCGTTTCGCAGAGATTCACGCAGTACCTCGCTTCGAGCAACAGCACTTTCCAGCTCAGCAATTTTCTGGACAAGAGCGGTGTGCAAGGTAAAACAACACGTACCATAAATTCATGGGGATAAAATTTTAAATTCTAATTATCTCCACCAAAGTTCCCCTCTTGACGTCACTTTCAAATCAAATTGATTTTTTCAATCAGGAATTCTGGACAGGATTAATGCCCCAGTCAATGAGCTTAGCCTCTTTTTAAGTAATTCAATATATTTATTTAACGATTTTCCCTCTTTTTCAAATGCTTTGGTGAAGTACAAGTCACTTAATATCATCCCATGAATAATAACTGGACAATAATCACGGATAAACAATGTGTTGATCATAATTATCTTTGTATTCATCCTCCCAATTCTCCATCATCATTCACTCACAAATTAAATTCCTCACACATTCACAAATGAATACCGATAATTTCCAATGAGTTTTGCACGATGAATGAATTTTTTAAGAATAAACAATATCTCCCCCAACATGTAAAACTGCACACGATTAATTTCTTTTTCCATGTGCCTGTCTCTGACATTACTAACCTCGGGTTATTTTATCTTTGTTTGGGAACAGCAGGAGCACGTGTTGGTGAGTGTCTAATGCTAATCAATGACTAGATTAATCATTACCCCTGTGTACCAGACATTAATGATTTTTTAATGGCATACGGGGTCGCTTTAATTTTTTTTTCTTTTCCCTCTAGGATACGACATGTCACCCTTTATCAGACGATACGCTAAATACTTGAATGAAAAGGCGATGTCTTACAGAAGTGTGGCCTTTGATTTTTGCAAAGTCAAAAGAGGGTAATTTTCCACTGGTTTATCTGTTATTCAGACCAGGCATTTCTCAATAAATATCTCATGCTTTTAGGAAAGAGGATGGTACATTACGCACCATGAATGCCGAGAAACTACTCAAGACATTGCCGGTTTTGCAAGCACAACTTGATGCACTACTTGAATTCGACTGTTCTGCTAATGATCTTACGAATGGCGTCATCAGCATGTGCTTCATGCTCCTTTTCAGAGACTTGATAAGACTCTTTGCTTGCTATAACGACGGAATTATAAATTTATTGGGTAAGTATCCAGAATCATGACAACTCTATAGAAACTCCCGAAATTTCATCGAACTACACAAATGAGAAATTCCTAATTATGAACAATAATTATTTTTTTTAATAAAATTTCTGATAAGATTGAATGAATGGATTACCAAAAGAAATTGTATCGTTTCAATTAATTAATTATAAATTGAATTAAACCAATGTTAATTTATTCTTAGTCTCTGAATATTGAATAGCTGGAACGAAATACAAATACCGGTTGCATTGAATTATTCATTAAACATTATAAAAACAGAAATGTACCTGTCGGTTCATGTTTTGCATCGAACATTTTCCCAGGCTGTTATTCAGTCAAATAAATCTCAATAAACCCGATGATCTACCCCTGAATTTTTGTATTTACAGAGAAGTATTTTGATATGAACAAGAAGCAATGTCGTGATGCACTGGATTTGTACAAAAAATTCTTGATACGAATGGACCGAGTTGGGGAATTCCTCAAAGTTGCTGAGGTAAAATAAACTGCTCTCGAATATTTCAAAAAAAAAATATCAGATGGATTTCCTCTTGGCAATTTTTCAATTCCAGACTCATATGTCGTGAAGTACCTTATAATATTTATCCTTTGTGATGTAGAACGTTGGCATCGACAAAGGCGATATTCCTGACCTTACGAAAGCACCTAGCAGTCTATTGGACGCCCTGGAGCAACATCTGGCTTCCCTTGAAGGAAAAAAAGGCTCAGCAGCTAATACACCCACTCAGTCTGCCAGGTATATCCACTTTTCTCGTTAATAACGCTCATGATACTCTTGATTACAAAATGCGGTGTTTTTTCGATTCAAACTCATGATAAGTATTGATTCAGAAAGAAATATTTACTTAATTGTCTCTGTCAGATAAATTCAATCGATGATTAAGTTAATTAAACCCTCACCTGATTATTATTATTTATTTATCGTTCTCTTTGCCTTCACATAATTTTGTTTTATTCATTTCTTCATATTTTTCGTTTGAGTAAGATATTCATCGTGAATTCAGATCTTGATGAGTATTCCCTGCCATTCAAATATTTATTTGAGTCATTATTTATTTAATATTTTGCATACACTGCTCCACTTTACGTAGTTTTGTTATTTAGTTATTGGAGATAAATGTAGAATATTAAAAGCAGTGATAGCTTTTAAAATTTGTGTGTTACGTTGTTGTTACACTGTTGTTACAATGTCACACGCTGGATACGTAAGACAATTATCACACGTGTGGTGAATCGGTGAGGCTGGGGTGAAATGCACATCAGAAAAAATCGATTTCTTCTGAATTCAATAAATTAATTATTCTGCGTTAGAACATGAATTATTGATAAATTTAATTGAAAGCTGAAAATCTTGAATCCGCCTTTTATCTGCCGAATACAACATTCGAGAATATTTGAATATTAATTTGCCTTCGGCGATGTGGTTACTCCAGTTTCTCCAAAAAATTCGTGTTTGTGTGTGGCAAATCGCTACTGTATCAATTAGTGACCACGTGGCATGAACATTCATAGCAATTGGATTTTCAATCTAAACATGCATTTAGATCGTACTCCATACTGTAAATGTCGCTTAAACTGTCACAATCAATTTCAATTTATCCAATAGTGTTTCATCTGCACGTCGATTTGATAAAAAAAAAAATACACTCGCGACTTACACACAGACACGTCTAGCATCCCATACATTATACATAATTTTTCAATGTATTTTTTGCATCTATACGTACTACACAATTTTTCTTTGTTTTTTGTTTGTCTTTTCTCCTTTTTAATTTTCAAAATTATCAACGAATCCCGTAACAAATCCTTGATCATCCGAAAAAAAAAATCTATATTCTGGATTATCGAATCGGCCATTCCTGTTTATCCGTACACAAAAAAAAAACCGCAACCCCCATCATTGCCCCCAAAAGCAGCAATAGAACGAATGTAAAGTCGGGAGTGTCCGCACTATCTTCCACCAGTACGGCGTTCGGAACAGCAGCTAGCAATGCGCGTCTTGATCAGACTGGAAATGGACACATTGATGAGGCACTGAGACAACAGGCACTTGCTGAGGAGGAGGCTGCCATGAATCAGTACAAGGTACTAAAAATTCGTTAATTACTTTCAATTTATCCCCTGCATATTCACATTTATTTTTAGGCAAAGGTGCAGTCACCGTCTGGAGGACCGAGCACCAATCCCTTCCTAGCATCGCCAACTGGTGGAAATCAGCCAATCGTCGATTTATTCAGCTCAGCGTCTGCCAATGAGGTTAATAAATAATTCACATAATTCAAATAATTGAAATAAAAGTTGAGCAATTGGATTTTTAATTGGAGAATATCAACTCCAGGCGCAGAAAGCTTCAGACGATTTGCTCCAACTGGCGGGGAATCCCTTTGCGGACATGTTCGGAGCACCTCAACCTGGTGCACCTGTCCAGGCAGTACCCCCAGGGAACAACATGTGGATGGCCAACGGTAATGGTAAATAACGAAAAAAAAACTCAATTGAATCACTCATCAGTTGACCAGAGCACATATTTAGATTTATATTTTACAGCACCCATACGTTTTTCTTTTTATTTTATCCATTTGTTTTTGTAGGTTTCGTCGCACCAACACCGCCAGCAAGTAATAACTTTGTTACAGATAACAACTTCTCATCCGTATTCGGTGGTCAAGATCAGCAGACGAGTAAGTGGAATTGTTAATCTATAACTGTACACGCGTTGTGCAGATACAACAGGTCTTTTAGGTTTTGTTATGAGCTTTACAAGCACAATTGTAATAACACTATACAACTTTTTGATTAACACTATATTTTTCAACATTTACCAAAATCAAGGAGGTACTCTTTCATTGTTACATAAAAATATGCAGCTTTTTACACTGAATAATTGGATCAACTAATTGGAAAAAATTTTACTTTCGAGGTAGTCCAGTGATTAATTCGACTGATAAAAAAAAATCTGATCGTATTAAATAATTCCTAGTCAATATTCTGAAATAACAAATGAGAGAATGATGGAAAAATCATGGGGACTACCTCAACGAAGTGAAAATAACAAAAAATAAAAGATCAAATCAGATCAAAAAATCAAATCAAAACGAACGAAAATGCCAAAAGATGAACTTTCTGCGCAAGCTGCCGCTCAGGGATCGGCCGTACCTAATCCTTTCATGGCGGATTTTTCCGCTCCCCAACCGGGTAATACAGCATCGAGCATCGGACTGTTCGATCAATCAGCGCCGTCAGATGGACAGCAACAGGGCGGAGACCTTTTCAGTGCTGGGGGACAGGCGGATTTATTTGGTGGCGAATCAGCAGATAATAAAACCGATTCCAGTGAAATGGATTATCCACCTGTGTGTCAATCAGGTGTTCAAATGACTGGTATCAATGCTAAATCAACTGCTACTCCGCCACCAAGACCGCCCCCTCCCACAGGTAGTAATGGCACACCACGTGCACCATCACCATCAGGTGGTGTATCATCAAAAAGTGCATTCGACGATCTTAATGATAGCATACGTATGGCTCTGGGTGGGTCTCCGTCCCGTCCATCACCCGCTGTGCAACAACCACCTCACGTACAACAAATGACACAACAGCAATTAACACAACACCAGAGCTTTGGAGTGTTTGACGTGAGTGGTGGTGGTGTACAAGCGGGAAGTGGACAATCGGTTGTCGGTACTGTACCCGGTTATGGTGTTCCTACTACCCAAGTACCCGTTGGATACGGCTCTCCGGTCAAGCAGCCAATGGCAGGTGACGGGAATTAACGCATTTATTCTTGAGTTTTATAAGAAGAGAGATGAAATCTCTATTTTTACCATCAACCATCTCCCATTATATATCCAATTCATTTCAAGTACTTCATCATCAGTAAATTGACGATCCGCTTTCTCAACGCATCATTTTTCTCTGGTCTTAGGGTAATTTCTATAAAATCCTCTCCCTTTTGTGCGTTCGCATTAATATATCGTATACTCGGTTGAAAGATTATTGAATAATAAGGAAAAATATACGTGAATTATGTGGTTCTCCCCATTTTTCATCGATTTATGGCGTTTTGAATGGAAAGTGAAATAAAATGGACAGGAGAAACGATCCGAAGGCGAAACTATCACGAAACAACAATATGAAAGTCATTTCAGAGGAGAAAAAATAAATGAGCCTATAATAAAACAGCATCCGTATCACAAACAGAAAAAAAATCCGTAAATCAACGATAATTGAATATTCTCTCCTTATTTGACTCAAGCATAAATGAATTTTTATTGCCTTATTTCATTCACACATTTAACGCTTCAACTTGAGTTAATTCTGCATGAATATTTTCATTTCCCTGTCAACTATTCTAATGCACCAATTTTCAAATACTGATCGCATCGAGCCCAGCCTCAATACCATAAAAAAAACAACTCAGTAATAACTTCATTGAGTCAGTAACTTCATGTTGTCTAATTGTGTAATTGTCTGTGTACTCTGAGGATTGGTGGTATCGGGTATTCACGACTGAATTTCACTCTAAACCGCACTCTGTCAGCAGTAGGTTAATTGCAGTCACCATGATAACAATGGGTACTCGTTGGACCATATGTTTTTTTTTTGTGATTTTTTTTCTGTGGGTCAAACTGCTTTCTCGGCTTGTGCGTTAATCCAGCTATTGCTTAGGTTTCGATGGTGTGGGCTCGGTGTTAATGCCATCTTCTACGACTGTGTCTGGAGCTAATAACGTTTCAGCTGCTGGACAAACTGGTGCCACTACTGCTGGTAGTAAAGTACTGACTGGCGATCTTGATAGCAGTCTGGCAAGTCTCGCTCAGAATCTTAGCATCAACAAGAGTACGCAGCCTCAAGTCAAGTGAGTAAATCATTTTTCATCCAATGCATTGATCCTATTATTAAGGATGTTCCATAGCCATGAGCAACCAGAATTTACTTTTTTCAAATTTTTTGGCAAATCGTCGATGAAATTGATGTAAAAAATTTAATTGTTTAATTATCCAGGGGAATGCAGTGGAATTCGCCAAAAAATACAGCGAAAACTGGAGGACCAGCTGGTTGGACACCCCAACCAATGGCAGCCACCACTGGGGCTGGATATCGACCAATGGTGAGAATAAAAATATGCAGATTTAAAAAAACAGCATTTATCACGATTCTCGCACGTTAGATGTTCTACAAATAGTTTTTATCAACTTGAATTTGCACAGAATTAGCTTGAATCACTCGAAAGCAATAAATCTCATGAATTTATTGGATAGGATCACTCGAGTATTTTATTTTTTCCCTCGAACGAGGAGAATTGGAAATTTATTCTTACTACCGGTTATAATGTCCCCGGCGTTGAGCTTCTCAAAGAACGATGATAATTGCGGCTGATCCTGGAGAATCGAGCTGAAAAAATTTTTTTTAGACTTTCGGTTTTAGTTTTATCATATTGGCATATTTAGTTTGATGCATGGCACGGCATATGGCATGTTGCCGGCTGTTGCAGGGCCAAGGAATGACGCAACTTCCTCCAACCACCACTTTTGGCTTTCCTACCCAGTCCGCACCACTGGTGAGTTTCATTGCACTTTTTTTTTGCCATTCCACCATTTCTCCGTTAAAAAAAAAACAACACAAAAATCCTATTGAGCACATTTTATCCGTCTGCTGATAATTTTCTTCAGTAGAATAAATAATATAAATTAATACTCATTGATTAATTAATTAATAAAGCTACTAACTCATCGATTAATGCAATAATCGATAACTCAGATTTTTTTCTCCCGTTTTAATCGTCAATCTTAACTGACGACGAGTAAGAAAATTTATGAGATCGTGGGTGTTGAGAAAAAAAATTTCGTATTTACGAATATTTTTGAAATCTTTAGAGAACGAATTTTTTACTCGACACGCACCCCTGGATGTTTTTACCACTGTTTTATTAATGATATTGATAATTGAGTTGATTAATTGGGTTTGGTATTGTGGTGAATAAAAGCAAGAGAATCATACTACTCGTGGCCTTTGGCCTTTTGCATAGGGTATGCAAGGTATGCCAATGGGAATGCAGGGCATGAGGCCGATGATGGGGGGTATACCAGGTGCCCCAGCTGCCCCCGGTGGGATGATGGTGGCTGGTGGTAATGCACCCATGATGATGCCAGGTAGTAACCCAATGATGGGAGCACCAATTCAACAGCAACCGCCCCAAAATCAGCCCCCGGGTAATGCGGTTCAACTTGATCCCTTTGGTGCCCTGTGAAAGGACTAGCAATAGGTACTATCTAACTTCAATTCAGTGGCGAAATAATAACGTATGTTAATTTTAAAATAAAAATTTGCGGACAAGCCAATGACGATGACAATTGATTATTCCAGCCCCTGGGAAATTTTTTTAATATTTTTATTATTTTGAATTAAATTAATTCATTATTTTTTATTGAATTAATTAATTCATTCATTCCATTTACTGTTTCGCTGCTGAATTAATTATTACATTTTTCTCATGCTCTATTAACTTTTGTGTCATTTTTCGTGTTTTTTTTTTATTTTTGTTTTTTTTTTTTGGTGATTGGAAGTGATGTACTAATTGATTGTCATTATTGCGATGCGATAAAATGACGGGAGGGAATGAGTTACGAATGATTCGTAAAATTGCAGGACTCCCGTTGGAATTAAATAACACGGAGCACCAAACTGTAAATACTGTGTAATATGCCTACAAAATGTGCCCGGCTTTGTTTCATTGACTTGCATCAACCGTTCTCTCCTGATCTGCCTTACTCCGAAAAAAATCAATCCATCGAAGGATCAAGGATCATCGTCCCACTGCATTCAACCACGAAATCATCATTCTCAGCATGTGTATAAAATCGCCACATGTAAGGGCCCAGAGTGCTTAGTGAATGGCCGATGATCGTAAAAAGTTGGCAATAAATAAAAGAGAATAATCATGAGTTCCATTGAGATTGGGATGCGCGCCTCAGGTACTGTGTTTATTATTAGAGCGTGTCTGCAAATCGAGTTTATCCATTGCGTTATTGGCCACATCAGCAGCGTGCCTGCCAAAGATATTTTTGGGGTTTGAATTCGCAGTTAAAAAATCATGATTTATTGTTCCGATTGTCATGCTCCCAAAAATACTTGCAACAATTATGATGTGGTGGAAGTTACCGAGAAATATCTCGGAATCTATGAGAGATAGTCGAATTTTTGTGATATTCTTTTTTGTAGTTCTCGTTGCTCTCTGCAAAAAAGGTCCTGACGAAAATTTCGATGTGTCTCGTAGATCCTGAGGTATTCCCCGATAACTGTGATAAGGGAATAAGTCGATTTGGTATTCTCCATAATTTTACTATTTTTTGTTAATCCTGCATGATGAGAGGAGGTTTAGATAATTTATAAGAGTTGTCCGATTTTTTCTTTAAACCCTCGATAATGTAGCATATCTTTGTTGTACATTATTAATTCATTTTTCCATCATTATTCATACGTATTTTGCAATAATTTTGGTAACTAGCCGGTGGACGGTTGGAGGTACAAGTATTATAATGGAGATGTCATAATCATCCTGTTGTGCACGTTATCCATAATACGTGCAGAATAATGTGTACAGGCGTTCGTATATGAATATTATATCTGTATAGAAATGAAAATGATAAATAATGTTATAATTTTTAGGATAATATCGATGAATGTTTCGTTGTAATGCTCCGATATAATTCTGATGGGTTATATTATTTTCCACGTTATGAGAAAAAAAAATGAATTACGATACTCATGTGAATTCTCAGTGTGGAAATTTTGTTAATTAACAAAATTATTGGCTTATCATCGACTTTTTTTTTCTGCTGGCCATCTGAAAATTGTTCCCTTGTGTTTGAAGCATGTTCACTTTTTGAATTGAGTATGTGGATCAATTATTACTCGGTCAATTGAATAATTCAATATTAACCGTTGATTAAATACAACTGTACTAGTCGGTTTGACTGTTTAAAATGACCTACATATTATTGGCAAATCATGATCAAGGAAAAGATGGACAAAACTCTATTTTGAACGACTCGTACTGGCATTTAGCTGTTTTTTCCGATAGTGGAATTAAATATTTGTATTATATCGATTTAATGAGAAAAAGATTACCTATGAATTATCACGGCAGATGTAGTCTAGATGAATATCAGCAGTTTAGGAGGCACACGGAGGGATCAGATACATTTCCTGTAGCATTACGTGAAAATAATAAAAAAGATAATTACTTGATAGTGTTTGAATTCCTCTGATACCAGACACAATTGGACTTTGAATAATTTTGAGAATATTTTAAAGAGATTCTTGATATTTTACGCACAAATAAATGAGTTCATTGATCTTGTGAAATTTATTAGGATTGTCCGATTTGTTTGGTACTGAGTGCCGATACTAATGAGTAATTTCATGAATAATAAAATAATCAGCCTGAAATGTAGATGGCAATCCATCTCTACTGGTCATTAAATGTAACAGGACAATATTACGTGGATTATCCGTACATCATAAAGAGAAAGATGAGAATATAAGTGCTGTAAACGAAAAGGTACACCTTGCTAGGCTAGATTATCAATACTACCCATCGATATAAATGAATTGAAAAATTCTACAGGCCAATAAACTCAATGCACCAGACCAGTTGTCGAGAATAATTCGGTGCATCTATATTTATTCAAATCCTATATATTGTTCGAAAGAAAAAGCATATTCTCGTAAAAAATACAAGGACAAAATTCACTGTAACATAAATAAATGAAAAAAAAAAATTGTTGAAACAGATATTGGGATTCCGGCAATCATGGCTTCGCTATTTATGAAAAAAAGAAAAATGGAGGAAACTGCTTAATTGTTAATTAGTTTTTATGTAGAAATTGCATCATGTGGAAACGAGGATATTTAACTGTTTTGTGCAGTTGTGAAACGCCAACGACAAAATCAACACTTTAGTCGAATTGATTAAATTGTGAATATTGTATAAAATAGGGGAGGGAGAATATTCTTGGTCCACCTGAGTTGCATCACAGGCGAATGCTATCTTAATAAATTAATGAGTGAAATACCAAACGTTGATGAGTTGATTGTTGAGTATTGCAGAAGTAGCAAACTGAATAAACAATCATGAGGGATTTATGAATGAGAAAAATTGTAGAATATGAACGAAATAATAAAACAGATGTCCATCGTAATGACTCTATTGTCCGCTGATTTTTTTTCTGCATTTACTTTTTATTTTTTCACGGTAGACATTGTCTTCCAGATTCTTCAGTTGGGATTTGACAAGACAAATGCAATGGGGTCCTCAAGGAATGATAATTACTCATCTCGTGATGATTATTCATCGTTACTGTGGAATTCAATGAATTGAAGACTCGGGTGAACTGAAATGCAATCCCCTCGACGCATCTACCTGTTGAAAAAGGTCATAACATTTCTAAAGGTGTCTCTTCAAGTGCCATCACATTGAATAAAAATTCTTGACACTATCTCGACTCTGCTAACAAAACCTCATGTGAGGAACTTCGTGTAGAAAGTTATCACTGGCTTACGCGATATTTCCGTTTGAAAAGCAGAATTACCGTGGGACTCGATGCTCACACGTCATTTGATTGTTTCTCCTTCTTGAATTTCCATTGGATATTCACCTTATTTACACAGTCATTGAGTTTACTATTCAGAAGAGGAAAATGGAATACAGCAACGATGTTATACCATACGAGAGAAAAATCCCTTTCTAAAAAATCCAGAGGTATCGAAAAATGTCATCATTTGCGCCGCATAATATCGATTATAGAAATATTTTTTTCATAATCATCATATTATATATTATTATAATAGGCCGAGGCTATATGGGATGAATCAGGAGATTCGATGGACGAGGGAAAAAAATGGAGCGTAAGAATCCATTCCTCAAAATTTCAATTATTCCAGAATTTTATTAAACTCAATTAATAAATAATTATTAAATTCTCATATAATAAATTTCAAAAGCAGAAGCAAAAAAATCAGTGTATGAAGTTGAATAGTTAATTTTTGGTGATTTTTTTTTGTCTATAAGTACCCCAAATATGGAAATGGCTGTTTGTCGATTGCTCGCCTTCGGAGATGTTCGGATGTCATGAAAAAAAAAATGTCAAATTTGATTTTTCGAAATGCTAGTTGTCTGAAAAGACGATACACGAGCGATAACGAAAGAATTTAATCTTTGATCTGCCTGCGACGAAACGTGAAGCAGATGAAAGGGCAACCATGTGCACAAAAGGTAGAAGCCGATAGAAATCGGCGTGAAGTGAAAAAAAAAAGGTAACCATCGAGAAAGGATTTCTCCTTGTATTTGTCGTCTTCCGTGATCATTGTATGTATCGTCTCTGAGAGAATGACTCGAGAGATTTGTGGCTTTTACGATCGTCACGAGTCGTCAAAAAATAAGGAATACAGCATCGATCGGTGGAGGCGGGTATTCGGGATCGGGAGGTGAAGTCATTCTTATTATTGCCGGGATTTAATTTTTTTTTCAATGAAATAACTCCTGCCAAGGATTTGCCCCGTTGTTTACTGTCACCGTGGCGTGTGGGTGTCACATCCTAGAAGCGATAGATCTTTACTTTCATTTGGGGCCACGGGTTCCCCTCTGACCCGACCACGGCATCTTCTTCCGGTCCCGATATTTTATTTATCCACCCCTCCGGGTCGCTCCACAGATTTATTGCACTCTGAGATAATGACACTTGAACAATTTTTAAATTACAATCTCCTGACAGATCTCGCCCTTCGAGAATAAGTATTTCAATGAAATTCTCTTCCCCGATAATTTTAATTGCAGATGATGAGTAATGAGATGATGAAAGTACGGATTGACACAATAAAATCTTTACTTATAGCGTCATGAAAAATTCTCTGGGGACGAGAGAAATTATTTCTTCATTAATAACAAGAAAATATTGATTGGACATGAGGAAAAGTTTATGGGAATAATTTTTGTGGGTGTAAACGATAGAGATGATAATCTCAGCAATAATGAAGTGAGTTCAGTATTTATTTCTTCTATTAATTGTGTAATAAATTAAAAGATAATCAATGAGTTCAATCAAGCTGGACAAAGATGCTTTAATGAACCCAATGATGGCGAGTAAATGACTCTCTGTCACAATACTCGAAATAAAAACACTCAGCGAAAAAATCTCTGTCCATTGTGAGACACCGAGAATTCTCAACTCGATTTCTCATTTCTCTCGACTTCATTTGAACTCAAGGAAGTACAAGGAGTCAGAAATCTCCAGGGGGTGGATACCCGTGATTCGCTCCAACGAATCTTCTACAACTCTTCCTATTTCCTATTAATCCCCACGACTCAAATCCACTGGAATCAAAAATTTCTAATTCTTTCATTATCCCCTGAATAATTATTCTGAATTTATTCTATTAATTGCCGAGTGTTTTTGAATTCTATAAATCAATTATATTGGAATTATATTGAAAGATATTAACCGGTTTATTCGATATATATATAAATATATGTACATATATATGAAATATAAACCATATAATTTATTTAATATTTTATGATGAAAAAAGACGTGAGAAATTCCACCGTGAAATTCTTATATTTTTATAAGATAAGGAAAAGCTTCAAAAAAATATTACATTGGGCCTTTTAATTCTATAATCTCTCTGGCTCTAGCTCAGAGTCTGAGTCTGAATTCCGATTCTTATATATCTATCGAAAAATGAAATGAAAACTCATGTAACAACAAAACAAAAGTAACAATACGCGCGCGTTCATCTCTAGTCATATAAATCATATAAAAAATGTTATTTATTTTATTTAATACGAGACATTTCAGACTGCAGGATAAATATTTTTTTGGTGTGGCTGTGGTGGTGCAGGCGTGTTATACCGCAGCCACCGGGACAGGAATTCGTCCCAGTGGCACATAAAAATCCTCATTCTTTCTCCACCGAAGAGACAAACACCAACTTAAATGGCGGAGGGTTGCCAGCTGTCTGCCATTATCCACCAGTAAACCTATTAATTTTCCCAATGTTTTGTAACGAAGAATCATCTTCAGTTACGAAATATCCATTCCCCACTGATTAACCCGCCATTTTTCTCCGAATTTTCGTACCGTCCAAAGGTCTTCGACATTTTTTTTTTTTTCGCAATACTCATTGACAAATTGGTGAAAACAGAGAGAAAAGAGATGAATAGAGGATACGGATGAATCGAAGCGAGACTCCAGTGGATCCAGGGATTCTCTTTGAAAAATGAAAGTTCTAGTCGTCTCCTGGATGTTTTTTTTTTTTTTTTTTCCGTTCATGTGTGAGGTGAGGAGATCGTTATCACGGGTATTATGTGGCCAACGCGTATTGTTCACGTTGATTTTACGAACAAGAGGGGGAAAACGGTGGGAAAATGCACTTTCGTCGTGCGAGAGAACACTTTTTTTTTTCACCTGACGGTTTTTTATTTTTCTACTCGCGGTTTTCCGCGAGGGGGAGGGGGGCAATGGTAATGTATAACCTCGCACTCACCGACCTTCTTCATTGAATTGTTTTAAATTGCATGTCGGCGGAAGTCATGCGTGTTACTTCATGTGGGGGATGAGAGCGGTTACGTCTGGATGATTGAAGCATTGATTTTTTTTTTTCATCAGGATCTTAATGGAGTCGTGGAAAACGGAAAAAAAAATTTACTCATTATTTATTTGACAGAATTACCGGGACATTGTGGGGCTTCATCCCTTGAAGAATAAAAAAATTGCTGAAAGTATTGGGCTGAGCTTTTTCTCAGGTGAGTTTAAAAAATTGAAGTCGGCAAAATTATTTTAGAATATAAATAAATATAACAATAAAAAATATTCAACACGAATAAAACGTGAAATAAAATTTTTCACAGTTTTTTTTTTTATTTTTTCAGTTCGGCAGAAATTGTGGATAATCCCAGAATAAATATATTTAAGATTTCTTTCGTGGGAGTATTGCGAGGGAATTATAAATAAATAATTGATTACTGGGGTCTTGATAAGTGGAAATAAATTTATGTAATCTTGTGATGTCACGGATTAACAGAGGAAAGAAATTCCGCGGAGGCAGTGATCTTGAAGCTAATTACGTGGACAGATTTGTTTAAAAATATGTGGAGTAATTTATAAAAATGATCAATCACTCAAAATTACTGAAGACCATTGAAATATCTTCTCTAAATTGTACACCGCAAACGTGACGTTCTCTTCTTGCGTGCTCTCTTCCACTTCCAATTTCTTAACGTTTAAATTGTAATAAACGCTTTTGTCGAAATAACATTCGCTTTCTTCTCCTCGGCTCGACTCCAAAAAAAAAAAAAAAAAAATGGCCTCCATTAACCGACGAAACGACATTCGTAATTCGCGCGAGTACCAGAGCTTCAGTACAGAGACTTCAAGACCCATTTTGCTTTTTTTTTTTTAACTCTAGAGGATTTTTTTTTTTCAAATACTGCTGAAACGAAAAATACACTTTATGACTCGCCATTTTTTTTTTTATCCGTTCGCGGGAAAATTTCGCGTTTACCGTTGCAGATTATTTTGTTTTGTGACATGATTAATTTTGCGGGCATAACTTGGAGGCATTGACCGTGAATTGGAAGACATTTCATGAATGATTCTAGGGTAATGAAGGATTACGTGGTAAATAGAGTGGATGAACAATTGGTGACACAATTATTATTAATTTCACCGACAATATTCGATCGTTTAAACTGGAATTCCCGTGGTCTTCGGAGATTGCACTGAGAAAAAAGAAATTCCCGACAGGAAATAATGGAAATTTTATTGATTTTTGGCTGTTAATTAACTGACTGAAACAATTGAATGATGAGGATGAATATAATAAGCATAATGTCAATAATTATTGAATCGATAATTAGCAATTGTCTTCGGACTTCCCTGAACTTTCCTGAACATCAATCATCTCAATTGATTTTTAACGAACAACTTTCTTTGTGCAATTCAATGAATTTCGCGATGGAGAAAGGGCATCCGCACTTGAGCAACAATTGCGCAATGATGATCTTCATAATTTCCCAACAGTGGTAAACGAAAAGAGTTAAAATGAAAGATTAGTAGAAATAATCAGAGATGTGATTGGTAAATTGCAACAATTTCTCGTGAGAAAATTGAACTCTCGAAGAAAGGGAATCCACCGATTTCGATGTATTGCATAGTTCCGTTAATTATTTCGGCAATTGAATTTAATTGTTGAACTTTGTGAATTATGCCGTTTACGAAACGACATTTGAACACTCCATTGTCCCACCAAAATCCATTCATCATGCATGGGCTCGGAGTAATGAGTAATTACCTAATTATGCTCATGACCCGGCCACGAAATTCACGTGCACCGAGAGGGGATTGTTCTTTTTTTTTTATTTGAGGTGTAAAGCGTGCAGAGATTACCATCGAGTTTGACAATAAATGAAAAATGAGGGACTCTCGTTGTAATTAAAGGGTGATACCTATCTTAATTTGCACGTACAATTAACAAAGCGACAATTTATACCACGAAACATTCATATTTAAACCGGGCAATAAAAAAAATTTGCCATTACGATATGAAGATGAGACTTCCATGAGATTGCGATGAACTTTGCGTCAATGAGGGATACGTGATGATTATTTATATTATTATAATGTCAAGTGCCACAGAAAAATCATTTCCACCGATCTCCAGAAAAATTCATTGCTCCCTCCGTTGACTCAATCAGTCAATGCTCAATCAATCAGCTAAACGATCATTTATATTTCCGTTGATGACCCTAAATTACCTCGAAGATATGATCTGAGTCCCTGAGTGTCTGAGTCCCATCCAGAAAATAAAATCATTTCTCAATGATGGATAATAATTTTGAAATAATAAAATTGAAATAATGACTCGGGTGATTGCAAATGATTTAATCAATGAATCAAGGTGTCAGGTATTTCAGGATATTTCTCCGGGGGATGACTGCTAACCTCGCTTTCCTTTCCACGATTTTCTTATATATTTACATTTTTCTTTCTCCGACATCTTTCTCCACTGGCATCCCGCAATTTGTGCAACTTTGGTCACTGGTTTATTGCGATTACACCGGAGTACTTGAAGAAAATAGATGATAAAACCATTCTTCCTCCTCTGTCGCTTGGACTTACGCCTCCTGGACCTCTTCGCCATTCTCCCAGAGTAATGAGTTATTACCGATGATTAGATTTCACTCGTATAATTTTGCAACATTTTATTCAGCTCTTGGTGATTGTGACTTATCGGAATTTTGGGTAATTAATTCTTACGTGATTATTTAATTTATCTCTTTGGCATTTCCGGTGAAGTGAGCATCGGTAGTTGGCAGTTATCTTCAGGTTAAATCGGCTCTTCTTTTTTTTTGATGGAAAAAAAAAATTACAATTCGAAAATTCGTGGGAATGGATTTTATCTCGCACGATTTTTCCTCCCACTCTCCATATTTCCGGTATTCGAGTACTTTAGTAATTAACATTTTTAAATATTCCGGTACTTGAATATTCAATAGTCCTCGGCAAGTCCGTCAAGTAGTTCCCTAATTTCTACAGATCCCCACGGACTGGCGATGAAAAAAAGACAATTAATTCCAACGAAAATAATTATTACAAGAAACATTTATTCATGAATAGAAATTCATCTTCAGAATAAATAAATAAATAAAGATCGATTCGATAAACTTTTGGGTTTGTTTTTTAATTCAAACCCAAAGGCTTTGGCAAGAATTTTCATCAGATTTTCCAAATATTTTATTAATTTATAAATAATTATAAATTAATGATTAAATTCTCTTTTCTTGCAGCACTTGGGTGAGTCCAAGCTCCTGGGTGTTTCAGAGTGCTATTACAATTCAATATAAATCTAACGACTAGATTCAATGCAGTTAGTGAAAAGTTAACTTCTTGCAATGTTTCAACGCGTAAATAGAGTTGCAGTACCAGTGGGGAAAACCCAGAGGTCGTTTTCCCCGTTGTTTTCGTCAATGGTTTTGATAAGAGAGTTACAGAGTGTTGAGAATTTCAAACCAACTTCTCTGATTAATCCCTTCTCCTTCAAAACAGAAAATAAATTCTCAGGAGAACGGGAAATGGGAGAATTTACAATCTTTTATTGTTCATTGGAAAGCGCAAATGGAGAGTATTTCTGTTGGCAGAGTGCACAGAGTTTTCCACCAAAAAGTTTACCTCTTCAATGAACCTGGCGACAATTTTATTTGTTTACTCGTACAATTCACTGGTTCATTCTCTTATCAGAGAAGCTAGTGCACATGAAATTTTCTCGCAAGTTGAATACCAATGGAGCAATCGTAATTCACTAGAGTAAATGTTTCCCGAGTCAATTGGATTTTTGGGGAATAATGAAAAATTATTGATTCAATTTATCGTTCATTGCTCAAATACTCTGGAGTAATCGATACACGCAATAAAAAATCAAAAGGTATCAACCCTCGATCCCTCGATAATCCTCGATTTATCGATTCACACCTCAGCTCCCACCTGATAACGAAAAAAAAATAAACAATTGCAATGGCTCCACTGGAAACTTAATAACTCCTCGGAATCCGCGAATTTCGCTCAAGTCGTTACATTTTTCTCATTACACAGCATTTTTTTTTTTCCAACGCAATGGCGGATGTGGGCGAACCCTCGGGCAATCTCCGGCGTCAATCTCTCCCATCGCAAGGACATAAAGCGGAATATAAATTAGATACCAGGAAGATCGTTGTTACGAACCCAGCGGAAGGTGTTTAATTAAGCACCAGCGAGAATCTCTCCGATGAAGCAATTCATTTTTCACTTATTCCTTGTGTTTTGGTACGAGAGATTGTTCGATTACCAATTAATCGATCCCCGGAGAACGCGAATTTGTTGAATTCTCTTTGAAATTTTTATTTTTACTGGAATTCATTTCACCATGAAATGCAAAATGCAAAATTACTCTCTCCCATTTATTTATTTATTTTTTGACTATTTGATTATTTGTTGAAATAATAATAAATAATAATAATAATAATGGTATTATATTGTCCGGTGGACTCAATGTTTGCCCTCCGGATGTGCCGTATTGTGTTGAAAATTTTTAATATTTTATCTCAGGAAGAGAATCGAATCGCAGCAACTTGAAGACATTTGTTTACTCTAGTGGATGATGAAGAGAAAGAGGGGATTCCCCTCGTGTTCTCGTGAATCTCTTTTGAATTTTTTCATCCCATTTGATTTTTTTCTCCTTCCAGGTATCATTGCTTTGTATGCAAACAAAATATGCGCCTCGGAAATGGCTGATCGATGGCCGTGAATGGCGAATTGTCGGAGAACGTGACTCCTCTCGCTGAAAAATGGAAGCTGAGAAAAAAAAATTTATGAAAAAAATAACTAGGCGATCCGTTATGTACCCTAAGGATCCAAACTCGTCGGTAAAGTACACGATCCATAAACAGCCGTTGGCTAAAGATCACTCTCACTCGTGACATGATGACCTCTAGTTTATAAATCGGGGATTCCCAGTTGGAGGGACTAGGTGGCAGCATTTTCTCCTCGAGAATTTTTTCACATTTTTTTTTGAATTAACGAAAATAATACTTTCAATGAAGATAGAATCGTGAAGTTTACGGGATTCGACAGGGGAAACCCTAGACTTTCTTCTGGAGTCATGAAAAAAATTGGGGAATCACATATATATTTTTTTTTATTTACTAGAGATGAACGCGCGCGTATTGTTACTTTTGTTTTGTTGTTACATGAGTTTTCATTTCATTTTTGGATAGATATATAAGAACCGGAATTCAAATATTCAGATTCAGACTCTGAGCTAGAATCAGAGAGATTATAAAATTAAAAGCTCCAAATTAAATTTTTTTTTAGATTTCCCTTAGGTTATAAAAATATAAGAATTCCATGATGGGATTTCTCACGTCTTTTTTCATCATAAAATATTGAATAAAGTATATGGTTTATATTTCATATATATAAATATATATAATACATATTTACATACATATATACACATCGAATAAACTGGTTTCAAAAAACATTTACATTGGATTTTTTTAAAGGGAAAAAGAAGAAGAATATGTACATATATGTATATGGAATATATAAGGTTTTTTTTTTTAGCATTTGGAGGCAGATGATTTTGTGAGCTGTTTATTCAGTGAGTGTGCGCAGTGAGAAGTTGGTGTTTGTGTTGAGGCAGGGAATAGCCGTGGAATAGAGAGTGTGGAATAGTTGCCTGGAGATGAGGGTGAGAGGGTTGTGAGGAGTGAGGGTAAAGGACGTGGAGGCGGCATGAGGTTTCCATGCGGCACCGGTGAACCGTCAGTATCGTGTCGCGACTCCTCCGTGACGTATCATCTGTGCTGTGACAAATAAAAAAAAAAAATCCATCTCCACCAACCCATAAGCAGTTTGTTTAAAATCTGAAAGCGAAATTATTCTCTTTATTTCTCCCATTAAAAAGGAGTTACGCCGGACCGAATCAATGCCCGAGGCTCACGTGTCGTTTACCCAGCGATTTTAAACAACAAAGTGGATTAATTTGGTATGTATGTTGTGTTTGGAATTTTTTAGTTAACATAAGCTCGGGAATCAATTCCACAAAATTTAAATAACGAAGCAGATCAATTTCCCAATTGCTAGGGCGTTGCGCCATAAAAAATTCAATTCATCAATTGATATGATTTTAATTATTGATTAAAATTCGTCAGAATAACACTAACGACGCGGAATTAATAATTGGAGAGCTGATTAATTAAGAATGAATATGAATAATTTCGTATGAATACCATTTATGGATTTATGATGATCTCGTTCATGAGAAGGGCATGATTTTATTGGTTATCAATTGGTAATTATGAATAATTGGGGTGGGGAAAATTAACAAGGCTGCGGCTTGCCACCGAGTTTGTACAAAAAATCGTAAAAAAACTTATTATCCTGTTTCCGCGTTGATTTTTTTCGCGACAGGTTCATACGGAAGCGCAATGCGTACCGCACGCTCGTTTCGCCGGTCGTAACGAGAGGCGCACACCGTGCGTTATTACCTCTTTGTGTCGTATCTCCATGTGCAACATCGTAAAATAAACCATATGCTGATGAATAAATGTGTTAACGAGTTTGAAAAAATGGCGAATTGACAAATTTTCCTCGCGGCTCAGGGTAATCTCACGTTATGCATCGTACAATGACCGCCAATGATCTCGCGTAATTGTGGAACAAACAAACACCATGTGCTGGGGTCATCTGATATATAGCGGAAAATCCGACGGTAAATTGTCAGTTTTATAAATTTAACTCGAATTTTTAACAATTACTTATTAATCCGGGGAAAAAAAAATTGCAATCGGAATTTTTTCCGAATTTTCATAAAATTTCTGGAAAAATTTTCAGACATTTTTTTTTTAAGAAACCAAAAAATAGTGGAAATAAAAGAATTTTATTTTGAGGATACGTTGGGAGAAATTTTTCAAAAATTTGAATAGGAAATTTTTTTTTAATATTGAAAGATTAAAAAAGGAAAAAAACAATAGTATAATTAAAATAAAAAATTATATTCGCGAAAATCTTTCCCACCATTTTTTGGTTTTTCATTTGATTTCGGGAAAACGAAAAAAATGGAAAATTACGGGTTCCATTCGATTTACCTCCAATTTAAATTTGAATGTCGCAAATTTGGAATCGCGGGTATTGCGGGATAAAAATTTCGGGAATTTGAAAAGCCAGAGGAAAATGGTGATTAGTGCGTACGAGAGAGAACAATCGGATGAGGGAATATTCCGTGAGCTCATGTGAGGCATACGGTAATTGTGCTGTTGGATTTGATTGTAGAAAGAGGGAGGATGGCATTTTTTCATTGCAGACGAGAAACGCTTTTTCAAGTGATTAATTGTCCTGGTCATGGGGCTATTCAGATAGATATTTAAAGAGTAATTACTGACACTGAAAATTTGTTGTCGAGGCTTTCCCCGTAAGTTGTGGAAGTTATAATCCCATTTCACTGTCAAATGACATGAAAACGTCCGAACGGAAAATCAACAGGAGTAATTAGAGTTTTAATGCCCAGGATTTTCGTGGGGCGGTGAAAATTAGGGGAAAACAATTAGAACGTCGAAGGATAGGTCTCTATTTTTTAAATAAATTACTCTGAGGACAACTCGTGGTGCAGTACGATTTACCAGCATGTTCTATTCAGTGGCACACATGTCTAGGGATGATTTAAGAACCCGAGCTTTTTCAAACTTTTTCTTTTATCCTTCGCGTTCTGCCAACTTGATCTTGGCACGGACATTAATTTTCGTTAAGGCATTACGTGCTTGCGATCGATGATTATCAGTACATGAGCAGAATTTCAAGGCCCATTTTCCTCGAAGGGGGAAAATCCCGGGATTTTTTCATTGTAATCTTTGTAATCTTCTTACGTTTTATATATTATTGCAGTTAATTTTGCGGGGAAATTATGGAGAATGTCATGATATGTCGGAAATATTTTCCATTACGTGGAATATTTTTGTTTTCCACTGATCATCAGTGGATCACTGACAATGCGATGAAATAACGAAGAGAATGGATTTCCAGGTGTGGAAATATGAGTGGAGAATCACGAAGAAACGAGGAACTCCTGTCTCCATATTTTATCGTGAATTTAATCGCGTGGAGTTCTATCTCGATAATTAATCAGATTCTGTGGGAATCGTATGAAAATTAAGGATTAAATATGCAGATGATGATTGAGATTCTGGCCAAATTGTTGGGATGCGAAAGAAATGATAAATAATCCTTCCAATAACAGGACACATTTTTCCATTGCAATTTCATTTTTTTCGGGCAGTTTTCACGAAATTTCTTGGAATCGAAGGGAGATACCGAGATTTTCATAGATATCTTTTTTGGAGCTATCCTTTTTCTCTTTGGAAAATGTTCTTATGAAAATCTTGCTATTTTCTTTTTATAGTGAGATATCAACGAAAAATCGGTTGATTCTGCTTGACAATTCGTTTTAACCGGTTTTCCCCTATTGCAATTGTTGCCCCTAGACTCGATTCTGTTTGCAGTTGCCGGGAATTAACTGTTTATTTAGACGTGAAATCGATACGGGTATTACCAGGACTTAATGAAAGTCGGTCTCTCAATCAGCACTGAGTGACTCCCCCGATCCGCAGTGGCAAATACCCCTGGAAAGAAACATTTAATTAAATTTCTCTGCTCTCTTTAGGGCGCAAATGATCTACCGAAACTCGGAAAATAATATCGTAAGGCTGAAGTTCCCAGTAGTTACAGAATTCAAACGTTCAGACTCGGAGGTTGTATTTGAGTTTAATAGCACCGATGCCAGCAATTGGGAGTATCACAATGTCTACTCCCATAGTTGAACTTTAGAAAATTGTCGAGAGGAAAATGGAGTTGACTCTAACCCATCTCTCAGAGAGAACTTCAAAATACCAGAGTGATCAGTTCTGGGAGTTAGTTTTAACAGTCGAATGCCCCCGGCAATCATTGGAGTTTATTCAATAAAATATTACAGAAATTTCATAAAAATAATTAATTAAAAAAAATCATACATTATATTTCATATTATATGTAATATTTGTATTTCTTTTATTTGTTTGAAAATAATTATTTATACTTCTTTTTATTTTACCACGTGATTTATTAATTTCAGATAAATTTTTAGTAGAAGTGACGGAACTCGTGATTTTTAGCGGGAAAATGACGGGAAATGGAAATTAAAACAAAAGATTGGGAAGATTTAAATAGAGAAAAGGGTGAGGATGGAATTGGCAAATTTATTGTCAAAGGGAAAAATGGAGGGAATGAAAAAATGGGATTGCCTACCCCCGAGGATTATTTTGTACTCTGGAATAGAAAAACGAAAAAGGAGAAAGTGTAAAATCGACTTTTACTCTCCCAGAGGTCTCCTACATGTTCCTTGGACCGACTGGTGGTCTTTGATGTTAATGTGTCCTTTCAACTCTATGATGTTCTCTCTGTCATGGACGACGCAATTATGCTGACCTCGGTTTTTCACCGATGGCATATAACTGTCTCCAAAGTAATACGGAATTTTCAGACCTACATCTCATGAAAATTTTGAATTTTTCGATTTCAGTGAATATCGCACCAATTGTCATGTTGTCCTGATACTTTTTCAAAAATTTTGAATTTTCAAATTTCAGTGAATACCTCCACCATTTTCATGCTCCCCTGATACATTTTTGATAATTTCGAATTTTTCAATTCCAGTGAATAGCTACTAGATTATCATGCTCCCCTGATACATTTTTGACAATTTCGAATTTTTCAATTCCAGTGAATAGCTACTAGATTATCATGCTCCCCTGATACTTTTATAAAATTTTTGAATTTTCAAATTTCAGTGAATACCTCCTCGATTCTCATGCTCCCCTGATATTTTTTCAAAAATTTCGAATTTTTAAATTTCAGGGAATACCTCCTCGATTCTCAGGCTCCCCTGATACTTTTTCAAAAATTTCAAATTTTTCAATTTCAATGAATACCTCCTCGATTCTCATGCTCTCCTGATACTTTTCCAAAAATTTCGAATTTTCAAATTTCAGGGAATACCTTCTCCATTGTCATGTTCCCCTGATACTTTTTTGAAAATTTAAAATTTTTCAATTTCAGTGAATACCTCCTCGATTTTCATGCTCCCCTGATACTCCTCTCTCTCACCTTTTCAACTCTGAACTTGAGAATAATTACGAGACATTACCATGCTTATTACTCCCCAATAAACGTCCGTCCAGAAATATGATCTGGGTTATAACCATTCCCAATTGCGTTTCACGGTTATGAAAGTTGTGACGGAGGTTTTGCATGGAGAGAAATATTCAACACAATTTTTTCCTTCTGGTAATTGCCCCGCGAATTTTTTATACCTGAAATTGTAGTAAAAATTGAACGTTCAATAAAAACTATCTTTACCCCGATTTTCGGTTGAAATTCTTGAATTGAATAAATGAAGATACCAAATTTAAAGATTTATTCCATTTTTCAAAATGTTTGCACTGTAATTTTAAGAATCAATATTTTTTTTTTCAAAAATCAAATTTTCCTCTGAAAATTCTTAAGCTAAAAAAAAAATTAATTTTCAAATTGTAAATATCCATGAGGCGGCATCCGAATTCGAGAAGCATTTCAAAAAATATATTTGTATGTTAATAAAAATGGAGGAGTACGTAAATTAAATTTCGTCTAATTGTTTTCATGTATTTGCCCTGGACGGCCATTATTTCCGGTGATGCTAACACGCGTTATTTCCATTCGTTTTTCGCATATCGTTGAACGATAAATTCATGTGGCCAACTTTCGGGCCCGACGCCAGCACGTCGGATCATATATATATACCTGGCTTTATCGTAGCCATCATTTTATCGACGCTCGTTTCCACAATTTCAACTGGACCATTCCCGGAAATCTAGGTTCAACCCCCACCCACCGACCAACCACCCACCACCCACCGCCGCCCACTCGGATTTTTTCTTTTTTCCGTCGGCGATTTTTCTTTTTCACTTTTCGCCCTGTCATCGAAGTATTCCTCCCTTAAGTTTTCTAAATCCATTTTTCGGTGAGGAAATTTTATATTGAGAGTAATTAATTAATACATATTGGAGGGCAGATGGAATTAGTGTAAAAGGAATTTATTTTAATTCAAAAGGGCTTTAGTTCTGGTTTTTACGTGTGAGGGGCGATTTTTCTTTTCTTCCCGCATCTTTATCGACATTTTAACGTTAAATTCCCCTATGGCCGGACTTAATACTCACCGTTATCACTGGAGCCGGCCCGACAGTTTATTTACGATCCAATTCAACAAGTCAAGGTGTAAAAAAAGGAAAATTGAGTAATTTCCGTAAAAGAATAAATCATTAGAAGAATGGGTTTAATTTTTTCACTCAATATCCGTGTAAAAAAAAATTGTCATCAGAATTTTCAAAAAATTCCTGAAAAACTTTTCAGAGTTTCGAAAATTTTTTGAAAACTTTTTCAAAACCTTTCCCAAAAATAAAATTGTTTTGCTTCCCAATTTTTTTTTTGTTTCAAAAAAAAAAATTTTGGAAAGTCCTCCAGAAATTTTTTGAAACTCTGAAAAAAATATTCCGATTACATTTTTTTTTTTACCGGGATAAATAATTTATTCAACTCCAATACCCGATTTTATTACAATGATATAAAATATATTTCCAAACTGAAATAAAATCTTTGTTTAATTTTATTTACCTCTGAACGTCCACCAGAAATTTCCCCCAGAAATTATCAACATCACGAGTTCAACACTTAATCATAATTTTTCTCATAATTCTTCATGCTCCGTGCGTATAAAAATATATTCCCTAAATCCTAGTTAATGATGTTAATCCCTGGACGTCGAGTAACCCGATGGTTAAAAAGAAAGCCGGAATAAAACCCTAGCATTACCGGATCCAGGTCACGTATTTATTGGTTTATAGTTTTCTGCATGAAGCAAAAAAGACTTGCAAAAAAAAAAATGTAATAAGAGTTATGCTCCAGTAGACAATGGGCTGGGATCAGTGAGAGAAGCAATTATATGGGAAGAACCTGGGGATTTCCGTGACCAGTAGCCAATCATAATTGATCGTTGGGGAAGGAATCGCTGTGATTATCGGATGCCATCAATCTGATCGACGTTTCATACTCCCCCGGTGGACCCCATGATCGATCTACATGACAGGGAACATAATTTTTAGCTACTGGAAAACACGCGGGGCCTCATTTTATCGGATAAATGCACGCTATCATCAGAGATTCATACGCAATTAGATATTGTACATATAATACTCGGTATTTTATTCACTCCGAGTAAATTCATTGAGCATCTTTATTTATTATTATTTTTCATACCGATTATTTTTTATTTCGATTTTCTGTTGAATTCCGTAAAATTATTATTTTTAGGAAAAAATTATAAAAAGTTCACGGCCGAGGATTTAGTAAACACGAAGATCCCTTGAATAGGAGACATTAGATTGTTTATCGGTCTCTCTCGCAATCAATGCCATTATTTTTTACGTCACACAAATATCGCCGTGAAAGTTTCCGGGACGAGCACTTGGGAGCGAGTTGGCATTTTGGATTGTGAGGGATAATTGGACAGCTATGGTGGCCATTTTCCCCATTTCCAGTGTCATTTCAATATTTGCAATTCATCCTGTGAAAATATTTCAGAGTATCAATGTCAACCATTTTTCGTTTATTAGATCGTGGACAGGAATTAGTAAATAATAAAGACTGGATTAGAAAAAAAATAGACTTGAACTTTTATTGAATTATTTATTGAATTATTTATTCAATTACTTATTGAATTTAGAATATCATTCTGACCTCTCCAGCTCAACTCACTCTAGACTCATTTGATAAAAGACTCTTGTTTATTCATCTCTCTCTGTTTATGTTTATGCAAATTGCTCTTCTTATCCTGATGCTGTTCTAAGAAACATGATAAAATACTAATATGGTCTAGAATCGCCATGGGCTAAGTATTAATTTTTGTACACTCACATCAAGTACTCCCAATAGCGCACAAGTTTTTTATCAAAGAATTCTTTCCCAGGGAATTTCTCCTAAAGTATTTTTATAAAAAACTGAATTCTGGGCATACACCAAAATCAGGCATTCAGAGGAAAAATCGCATAAAGTGACGCCTACCGATTTTTTTTTTCTCTGGAAAAAGAAAACGAAGAGGCCTGACAAATTTTTTCTCTGGAGATTTAATTTTCAATGCGTTTTTTATTTTCTGGATCGTCCAAAATTTTGGACAACACCATTGTTATTTAAATAATTCACAGCAAATGAAAAATGAATGCTTTTTTATGATGGAAATATTTTTCTAGTGCACCCGTGTAAAAAATTGTAATGGAAATATTTTTTCCGAATTTTTAAAAAATTTCTGGAAAACTTCAGAAATTCATTCTCAATTTTTTTTGGTTTAAAAAGAAAAATTTTTTGAAAAGCATTCCAGAAATTTTGGAAAATTTGGAAAAAAATATTTCCATTACAATTTTTTTTTTAACCGAACACCCAGGGGATCTAGTATCATATCCACGTAATGAATTCGGTATTACGCAAAAAGCATTACTGAAAAACAGGAACGTAATTATTATGGGGATTACGTCTTCGGATGCTCTTCCGTTCCCCGAATTTTCTCACATACTCAATCCACACGATGGAATAGTACTGCATACAATAGTATATTATCCGTCACAACTCGTTATCTTGTATTCCCACATTATATACCTGGATACACTTTACAACTTGGCGCTCGCTCATTTTCATTCCGAGTTTTTCAATTTCACTTTTACGGGTTCAGAGGTAAGGCTTTTTGAAAGTCGGATGAGTCGTCATTACGTCGGTCTAAATAGCTCCTGTTTATGAGATATGAATCTATTTTCGGGGATTCCCCTATCGCGAGGGGAATCTCCGGCGGGAACCTTTGTAATTGGATATTCAGGCATTTTTTCATGGAGGGAAATTATGAAATTAAGAGATTAATAGAAAGGCTAATGGTTGGAAGAGAAAAGAAATCATGTAATTATGATAAATTAATTGTAGTTATTATGACCATGAAAATTTAAACTTGAATTAAAAAATAATTCTGAATAATTGAGAAATTAGTGATCATTTTGAATTCAAATTTCATTTTGTTCCTGCAAAATTATTTTAAAAATTCTAAATAAATTCCAAGACTTTTCCCTAAATTAATCACAGGTGTAATCTCGGGTTTACGACGTCATGAATAATTTATCGAGTTATGGAGGGGAGGACTAATGCAAAAAATAATTCCAACGCGAATAGATTTTTCAGATGAAATCTCCGTGCAACGCGTATTCCAGCGGGATAATTAGTTATTTAATTCCGAGGAGTAATTAATCTGGAGATAAGGGGGAGAGAGGATGTGGAGTGGATATTTCGCATAGCAGGAAACCTGGGGAAGTTGCTTGTAATCGAAAGTGTGCCCCGGGTGGTAGCACCCGGAGAATAGGAGGCAACATTAGGCGTTCAAGTTTCAGGGAAGCATCCACTTTTATATTGCCACAATAAAGTATCCCTCTCCCAACTTTCCACGCAAGACTTCGGTGTTATCATCTTCCTTTTCCTCGACGCCTAAAAATTCCTGTATTTTCGCTACTTTCGGAAGGACTGAAATAATTTTATCCGAAATTTTGGCACCCAGGTAAAAAAAAAATTGCAATCGCAATATTTTTTGCAAATTTTCAAAAATTCCGGGGAATCTTTTCAATTTTTTTTTATAAAACCAAAAAAATCGGAAAACAAAACCATTTTTTTTTTTTGGGAAAGGTTTTGAAAAATTTTCAAAAATGGAAATTGGAAAATTTTTTTAATACTTTAGATGGCGTATTTTTTGAGAATATTGAAAAATAAAAAAGGAAGAAAATAAGACTATGATTAAAAGAGAAAATTATATTGGCAAAAATTTCTAGAAAATAAAAAAAAAATCAAAAACGAATATTTGAAAAATTTTCCAGAAATTTTTGGAAAATTCGGAAAAAATATTCTGATTACAATTTTTTTTACCGGGGCATCAACTGCAGGAAATTGTCTGAAAAATTCTCCCCTTGGTAGCAGTAATTGAGTTTCATCTTCCAGAGCATTTTCCCCCGAAAAAAATGAAACAACCAAATTATTTAAATTAATAAACGACACCCCTTTCGGGATAGCAAATAATGAATAAAAATTTCGAAAACGACAAGTCGATCTCCGGGAAATTGCGCCACCCCTAGACTAACCGTCTCACCAGGAACATCTCCTGAATTGCACCCAATAAAGTTAGTCAATTTCTCATGCATCCGAAAGGCTTCAGAAATTGAAACCACAAGAGAGGGCATCATAGAATTCAACGATACGCTGTACAAAGATGCATTACGCGGACTAATTACCGCGGATTTCAATTCCCCGAATTGCTGACAACGTAAAATCTCCATAAAATACCCCCACTCCTCTCGAAAAAAATCATGCAAAGTAACATTACACTAAATATTCATCAGGTACTTTGCAACTCCATGCGATAAACTATTACGATAATACCGGGGAATGGGGTATAATCGAGGGTTTTGGCTCTCGTCTCCGGGATATTCCTCTTTGATGGGGGAGGATACCTCATTCGTTTTGGTCACGACTCCTAGACGATGCCTCATTACACGCCTAGAGTGAAAGAATATTACCAAAAAAAAAAATAGCAGAGGAAGAGGAAAAGTTTTGTTACAAAACGGTGGAAAAGGCGACGGCGGCTCGTGATAGTCAAGCGTTCGCTTGGCACGATTATTATTTTAATTCCACTTAAACATCCTTAACGATTATCCATGCTAAATCGTGACGAGTGTTAAAGTGTTGATCCATCGCTGGTACAAAGCAACAGCAATAATTTTCGCCCCATTAAATCTTTAGGTTGGACCCACTGTACACTGATGATTTAACGTGCGTGAAGGTGCACTTTAAGCGTTATAAACGCCAGTCGGTGATAAATTTCATTTATTCTCTCGACATCACACTTTTCGCACTGTTTTTCTCGAGTGGATAGAAACGCGTGAAAGGTCAGACGATTTTTTTACCGATTTTTTTTACCGATTTTTTACCGATTCTTTTACCGATTTTTTACCGATTTTTTATCGTTGAAATTCGGGAATCGAGAGAGATCTATTGTCGAATATCGTGACGCAATGATTTCAGGACTGATTTCATGTCATTTCAATTTTTTTCAATAAAATTTTATAGGGTCTTCTCGGCTTTTATTCATATTTAATTTTTTTTACCCAAATAAAAATTTTTATTGACATATCATCGACAAAGTTTATATTTCCACCGATCATTAAGGAGATTTTATACGTACATAGAATCGCTATTTACCATATAAAATGATTTTTTTCAAAGTGAAGATTTATAATTAATTGATTTCATTTTATATGTCAATTAATACAGAATTGTTACGTCGATTGCATATTTAATTATGAAATAACAAACTTTGAATGAAAAATTAAATATCAAACCGACTCTAAAATTTAATAATAAATTTACCTGTAAAATAAAATGCCGTAATTACAAATCTTTGCTCTAAAATAAAAAAATCTTGTAAATTCGAGTTTGATTATTGTTTTAAAAAATTACTATTTGCAATCGATATTGCAATTTCAATTTAAAATGAAGAAACTTATAATTATTTCGCTCGGGTATTGATCGCATTGTTCAGTAAGGAAAGCACCCAGAAATTTGTACAACAATTATCTCCACTTGGTGAATAATTTAATGGTTGCTTTTCAAGGCGATGCTTATTACCCCTTTCACTAGGTTCTCTTGTCCATCCGCTTGTTATGCAGATCGTCGTTGGCATTCTCTCCAATTAGAACGCTCTCGTCGACTAGATTTACATGCCAATAGTCGGTACATCCCTCGTTTTGCACTTTCCAAAATGATGATTCGGTTAAACTAATCAGTCCTCTTGGGTGCAATTCCAATCCCCAATCCCCTCCAAACAAATCGCTTTTTCCATTGCAAACCCAGAGAACAATCAATAACAATTACCAGCAAATTAACGTAAACATAGAGTTTTTTTACAATATTTTTTTCTTTGCACGGAAAAATAATTTTGCCAATAAATTCAGTCGAAGATTGGAACAAAGAGAATGTATGGCCTAATTTGTTTATGAGAAGAAAAAAATTTATTACATCAAATGTTGTTGAATTAAATTGTTCGATCGTTTTTACGGTAGCTTTTAATTTATTTTTATGCAAAAACCTCGAGAATTCTTTTGAGGATTGATTTCCTTGTGTTTTTTTTTTGTCAGCACATGGATATAGACGCTATCGCATTACTCTCTAAGGAAAACAATTGCTTCATGCAATTATCAATTATTGTTTGTAATTGGAGAAAACACTGTTACCTGTGGATTATTTTTAAGTCAATTGGGGGAATTTATTCCAGTGAGATTGTGGAGTTTGTCGAGTGCGGAAAGAACAAATAGTTTGAATGCACTTTTTTTTTCGGTTTTATGTTTTTTATTTAATTCCTGAATTCCACGGTAATACGGGACATTCGAATGGATTAGCATTTTCTCAGTGGAAAAAATATCTCTTTCGTTTTCGGAATTATCATTTATTCCTAATTTTATTCTTCAAATTTTTTACGGAGTAGTTAAATAAAAAATAAATAAATAAAAACGAATATCACGAGTCAGGAAATTTCAATAAAAAAACTAGGATCGAATATTCAGGGAATTTTTTCAGCTGATTCGAACAATGTATTGAAAATGAAAAAAGTACCAGGGTAAAAAAAAAATTGTAATCGGAATATTTTTTTCGAATTTGCAAAAAATTTCTGGAAAACTTTGCAGAAATTTTTTTTATGAAACAAAAAAAAATTGCAAAACAAAACAATTTTATTTTTCGGAAAGGTTTCGAAAAATTTTTCAAAAATTTGAATAGAAAATTTTTTTTAATAATTTCGATGGCATTTTTTTTTTGAGAATATAGAAAAATCAAAAAAGGAAGGAAACAACACTATAATTAAAAGAAAAAATAGTATTCTCAAAAATTTCTAGCAAATTATAAAAAAAAAATTCCGAAACAAATTTTCGATGGCATTTTTTTTTTGAGAATATAGAAAAATCAAAAAAGGAAGGAAACAGCACTATAATTAAAAGAAAAAATAATATTCTCAAAAATTTCTAGCAAATTATAAAAAAAAATTCCGAAACAAATTTTTGAAAAAAATTTCGAAACATTTCCCAGAAATTCAATTTTTTGTTTCCCGATTTTTCAATGAAATCTCAATTTTTTCTTGGATAATCCTGAAATGCAATTCCAATTATTTTTTCCCATCAAAAATGTCACATGGGTTGCATCAAGAAAACTCTAGAGTACTCCATAAAAAAATTCTGAAACAAGTTTATATTCTTCCTCATGACAAATTAATTTCTCTAGAGTCGAGGCAAGAGCCCCAATTATTCTCGATCTCTTAAAATTCCTGTATCTTGAAAACGGGTTAATCGACTTTCCGCAGAACGATATTGATGTGCAATTGTGAACAAGTACTTTAGAAAGGTACATCGATGCATTACGGACTCTGGGTGAATCGATTGCTCGTCTCCTTGAAATGTCATCGATCCTCTTGAAAAATCAATTGATGAATAAAAAGCCAAGTCCTTGCGAAAGAGCATCTTCCGTGAAGACGACCCGGAGGGTTACGGACACTTGCCTACAACTCTGAAATATCGAAATTACTCGTGTAAAACTTGTTCACTCGACCATTGAATGTTACGCTAGTAACAGTTGACTCGTGCGTGGATTATGAATGAACGAATGCCTCCGAATAAGGAACTCAT
>NW_011887763.1:235258-237151 GCF_000806365.1 Fopius arisanus | reverse complement strand
AAATTTGCTTCGCAATTTCTTTTTTATTTTCTAGTAATTTTTGAGAATATAAATTTTTCTTTTAATTATACTCTTTCTTTTAATTAGACTTCTTTTAATATTCCTCGTGTACAAAAACGTTTAGGTTCATTCCACTTAGACAATTTTGCGGAAACAATCGTAACAATATTTTTTACCCGATGACAGGCGGAATAGTTTGCGGTCGCAACAACTGACAAAACGCGTGTGCAACTTCTTCCCAGTGACAAGCTGCTTTCACTAAAATTATGGGATATTTCCTCTCTCCTCTGGCCACCAACCTCGATATTTCGATTAATTTCGTGTCTCTCGAATCATCTAATCCTCTTCGCGACCACTAATATTCCCCAATGATCCTGTTGTTTCCTAATGGACTCGCCATTGATAATCGCAGACAATTCGTAGAGAGAATGTTTCCCAACGAATCACTAATTATCCTCATTTAATCCTGAAGAATTTTGCAAGTCCCCAATTACCGATCAATTGAAAATTATTATTAGAGAGGTATTAGTGTATCCGATTGCTGGTCTTCTCGGGTTAATTGTGGGATTTTGCCTATCGGAAATCGGCAGACGTATTTTTTTTCTCTGAATTCATTTAATCTTCAGTTGTTGACGAATTTGTGGAGTCGTCTCTAGTCTAGTGCAAATATCCGGTTTGTTTTGACGAGAGTCTTGAACTCGAATGTTGAATATTTAATTGGCATGAAGATGTACGAGTGCACGGGAAAGTTCACTTGAATTCTCTCCTCCGACCTACGAGTAAAAAATGGATTCATAGTATTTACTTGGGGGAATAAAACTCGAGGTTATTTTCTAGTTAAGATTGTCGGTGGAAGATGAGATCGCACTTTCCAATTGCGAGGCTTTTTGTTCGAGTCAATGACAGCAGCACCACACGATATTTTAATGGATATCGTTAGACTCTTTGAGGCAGTTAATTTTTTTAATTTCCGAAAATGGGATACATTGTTTAAAGTGATGACTTAATGGGTCGTGTTTCCAGGGGTCACTGGTGAAAAGGGTAATTAGGACGGTTGTGATGGATTGATTTCCGTGGAAATTCTCTCGGGAGTTTGATTTTCTATTGGGGTACATCGAAATTATCATCTTCAATGGATAATCGCGCTTTCACGGTAATTTCTGCGAAAATGGAGATGTTGAATTACAGTAAGTGACTCAGGTCATGAATTTGTAAGAGAATATTCAATTGGTTATGAGGGATTTTTAAACTGAAAGTTAGCCGGGTAAAAAAATTGTTATCGGAATATTTTTTCGAAATTTTTAAAAAAATTCTGGAAAAGTTTTCGGAAATTCTTGTTTTTGAAACAAAAAAAATCGGGAAACAGAACAATTGTATTTTTGGGAAATGTTTTGAGAAATTTTTCAAAAATTTGTTTCGCAAAATTTTGTTTATAATTTTCTAGAAATTTTTGCGAATATAATTTTTTTTTAATTATACTGTGGTTTTCTTACTTTTTCAATTTTTCAATATTCTCAAAAAATCCGCCATCTATATTATAATTATAAAAAAACTTTTCCTATTTAAATTTTTGAAAATTTGGAAAAAATATTTCGATTTCAATTTTTTTAACCCGGGTAGGAATTGAAAAAAAAATTGTGTTCTTTTTTTGTGAAGGAAATCTAGGTTGGAATCATTTGTAAATAATCGGTAACAATCGATTGAAGGAATCGATCGTTCAAAATCGATAAAATCCCTCGCAGGATCGAAATTGCGGCGATTACGCGATTTTAGCCCATGGAAATTCTTTCTGAAATCATTCCGAAATCTTAAAGTCATGGCGAAGTCATTTGCCGTCAGTGGAATGAGTTCTCGTGGAATAATACAGAATTATCGGTAATTCATGTTTACTTG
>NW_011887763.1:188105-234573 GCF_000806365.1 Fopius arisanus | reverse complement strand
ATTGAAGAATTATTTTCAATTTGGACGAACTTTCAGTGGAGTGGAATTTGAGTGAAAAATTATTTGAGTCAATAATTTTTTGGGCAAATAATTTTTAGTGGATGATGTCACTCCGGAAGAATAACGCGGGTTGAATTTTGGATGTGATGGATTACGAGTGCCAGTTGTTGTCCTCCTTCTCACGCTTTTACTTCAGGTGATGATGGGGATAGGAAGGGATAAAAAAAAAAACATTGTTTTCTCACACACTCATCGTCAAGCCTAGGCCTCCTGCGGTTCACCAGACAGGAGGACAGACTATTATCACAATAGATGAGCCCAACTTTCAATCCATGAAGAAAAAATAACATGGATTTCACCACCAGCTGTCATCCAAACGAAACGGAAAAGATACGCCCGATAAAATTGAATTTCACGATAAAAATGTCGACTATTCAATTTTCAAATTCCCCTTCAACAATTTTAATCATCCGGATAAAGAAAAATTGTGATCGGAATATTTTTTCGAAATTTTCAAAAATTTCTGGAGAACTTTACAGAAATTTTTTTTTTTGAAACAAAAAAAAATCGAAAACCAAAAATTTGTTTTTTTTTATATTCTGAAACAATACGCCATTTAAATTGTTCAAACAATTTTCCTATTCCAATTTTTAAAAAATTTTTCAAAACCTTTCCAAAAATTTTTTGAAAATTTGGAAAAAATATTTCGATTACATTTTTTTTTACGCGGGCATGAAAGTGATATTCGAATAAATAAATTCCTTCACATACAACCCTAAAACCGATTATATTAATAATTAAAATAATTATTGGAGAATAAAATTGGGATGAAAAAAATGTTTTTTTATTGAAGATCTGGAGAATCCAGCAAACATTTCAAAGTTACCATAATCCCATTAAAATTCTGAACTCAAAACGCGCTGATTGGCCCTGGAGGGATAACCAAATCCCCATATGCTAATGGCCCCACGTTAAATGTACATTAGTAATCGATATTATAGGTAATATTACCGAAAGTGAGTGCTGAATTCCACATTTGATAATGCAATTGAACTTACACAATACTCCATTGCCGTCAAGTGAATTTGAGGATAATTTCTGCTTTATGATTTCAGGGGGTGAACTCGTGGAACTTTAGCGCAATGGGTTTGCGGACACTGCTTTTGCTATGTAAGTATAATCTCCATCGATATCCAATAGCAGTCAAGATACTTGTCATTGCGCTTTCAACAGCCAAATAAAATTGGCCACCGAAACTTCCCAGAAAAATTTTCCAGAAATTTTTGGAAAATTTGGAAAAAATATTCCGATTACAATTTTACCCGGGGTTGCAGTAAAGTACGATTTTTCGCACAAGTTGCAAATTTGACAGATTAGATTCAAGGGCGAGATTGATGTGTTCCATTGAATAATCGTTATCACAGATGACTATATCCTAGACAAATGAATGGAATTTGGGGCTGCATACAATCATACCATAAACCGTGACGACCACGACCTCGATGAAAGCTAAGAGCGTCCTCGCCCAACACAATGAAGAAATCCACTTGCCATTGTTTTCAAATTTTTACATTTTTTCACTTCTGCGATATTATGATAAACACCTGCCATATTTCACCGACTGTTACTTCACCCTATGATGCCTCTGTCATAACATCCAATTAGTCATCAGCGATTAAACGATTATTTCACAATGATCCTCACAAAATTGCCTACCCTAAACAAATAAAAAGTATGATAAATGGGGAAAAGTAATGAATAGTCGTGACAAAGAGTAAAATAGCAGAGAAAGATGCGGTGGCATTACGTCTTTCGACAAATTACCCCGACATTTTCCACAAAAATCACTCGTCCATTACCACGACATTATCCTCAGGATTCAGTAAATATTGTCCATCCCTTAAAAAAAAAATCATGTAGCGTATGCATACCAAAATATACATATGTATTTTTTTAAATATATAATATACACATAATATATTTCATTTTTATGTATTAATAATGCATCTGTACAAGGGGAATTTTTTTCATAAAAAAGATTTTTTTTGATTGAAAATTTTTTTTTTTCAATTAAATTCTGGGTAGTGAAAATTTTTTACAAAATTAATTATTCCTTTTAAAAAAATCCCTTTGGAAATGATGTAGAATGGTCTGAAACATAAAAATACAACTTCGCCGACTCTTCTAGGAAATTAATAAATTGCGGAAGTTATTCCCCGAAAGGTGAAATTTCGTGAAATAATATTAAGGAGTAAGTCTGTGCCAAAATTCAGATGGACAGGTTCAGCTCTAGGGTTTGAGGACCTATTCCTCTTCGTCATGGGAGATTGTCGGCCATTTATGGAAGGCAATGGAGGGGAAAAGTCAAGGATAGGTGATAAGGAGTGGGAGATGATGAGGATATTGTAACCTCGGAGACTAGAACCCGATGGATAAAACGCAGTCGATTTATGATCTATCGTTTGACTCGCTCATCGATGGGGTCGAGCTATGAGTCAGGTGTTTTTCGATGATCAGGGCACGATGCATTGAATCTAAAAACGTTATAGTCGCGTCGATCTTTATTAATGGAAAGAGTAAATGTCAGTCCAGGGGTTACAGCAATTACTGTGGAGTTATTGCTCCTCGTAATGTCTTAGATTAAAAAAAAATCAGCCATTAATGGGAATCAATGGAATTGGATGATTCGATGATTAGGACTTCGAGTGAATTTCATGGAATATCCACATGAATTTGTCACTACCGGTATCTCTCAGCTCAAGTGAATCGACATTTTTATGCATATCCCATGAATATGGAAATTGAAAACTGGAAGAGCTAGTGCAATAGTATGAAGCCATGCTAAAAGCAATTTTCCCTTCTTCTGCAGCTTTGAAATATCGAATTGATACGAAAGTTTCGCCATTTCAATTTGCGAAGTGCCGCGGAATACGAGGCCGAGTGTTGGAATCTCGTTCAGCGACACTTTTTCGTTTTATTTTTTACGTTTATACCCGTAGACGTCCACCTGACGGATCTTTTTATTTCTCTCCTCTTGCTCGCGTTTTCTCCTTATGTTTTTTTTTTTTGTTTAAGTTTTTATTTTTTTCGTTATCCACTTTCAACTCGGGGGATCCTATTACTCCAGTTCCGATCTTGTCCGATACGATCTAAAGGAGGTGGAGGAGTAAAGAAAAAGCCAAGTTTTATCTCCATTTTCCGAGGCTTTACCATTTGCGATGAAATTGCTTTTCCACCATGTGTCTCTCTAATTCACTCCGAGTTTTTATCCCTTTTCTCTTGTTTCCTCGAAATTTCTCACTCATCGCGATACAATCGCTTTTATACCCGTTGCAGTCCCTCGATGGAAAATTAATTATCGCGCGCCATCGCATTAATTGTAATCTCTAATTGTGATCCTCTTATGTTAAATAATATTATCGGGTTATTTAAACAGTAGGAATTATTATTCAAGATTATCTGATTATTTATGGTTAAGAGGTACTTTCGAGGGGTTTTTCATTTTCGAATATGGAATTAATTATTTCGGGCAATAATTGATGTCAAGGGATTTCATGTGATTTCACATGATTTTCGTGACTTGCAATATTTGCGAAAAATATTAATTTGTTTAGAAAATTTGAACAAGATAATTATCAATATAATTTTGACAAGAAAAATTACTGAAAAAATGGATGGTCCAGACCGGGATTCCCAGCATCGGGTGCTCTTTAATTCGAAAAAAATCGAGAAATCTTTCGCTTTTTTTTTTTTTTTGGAAAAACCCACACCAAGAATGTACCTCCGGAAAGACATAAATTTTTTTTAAATCCGGAAATATAAAAAAAAACTTTGGAAGAGGGAATTTTGTACCCCCGCAAAATCCAAGAAATACTGTAATAGTCTCGTTCCGAAAAGTTTAGTTGGAATTCTTGACTAGTCCGCTCGTAAAAATTATCACCAATTCTTCCGTCTATGAATGTCTCCTTTTTTCAGGAGTTTGTGCAGTCAATGTGAACTGCAATTTCCCTCAAACCATTCTTCGCAAAAAATGAATCCATTCACCCTCGATCTATATTCCCATAAATCGTCGTTAAAAATAATAAGGTCGTAACACATCAGGACTTTCACACAGTGCAGGTGGAATACATTCACCTCTCAATGATGTTTAGCCACCAAAAAATTCTGGAAAACGCGGAAAAGCAAAAAAGCCGCGGTTCACACGCCGAGAAAAAAAATATATTTGCAGATCAATTCCACACCCGTCTTACCGTACATATAGTTAGTGTATTTTTTATCGCGAGTTTTATGTCGAGAAGGATATTGTCAACTAAAATATTTATTATAGCTGTTAATTAAATATAAATGGACGACCAGCAGACCGGGTAAAAAAAATTGTAATCGGAATATTTTTTTCTAAATTTTCAAAAAGTTTCTGGAAAACTTTTCAAAAATTTGTTTCGGAAATTTTTTTTTATTTTGTAGAAATTTTCGCGAATATAATTTTCTCTTTTAATTATCCTGTTACTTTCTCCCTTTTTTGATTTTTCAATATTCTCAAAAAAAAGGCCATCTAAATTATAAAAAAAAAATTCCAATTCAAATTTTTGAAAAATTTTTCAAAACCTTTCCCAAAAAAAAAATGTTTTTTTTTTTCGATTTTTCATAAAAAAAATTTTCTGAAAAGTTTTCCAGGAATTTTTGGAAAATTTGGAAAAAATTCCGATTACATCTTTTTTTACTCGGGAGTAAATGATTGAGAGAAACGGCGGGAAAATATTTATAGGGAAGAATATTTATTTCCGAGTGCATTCCCACGTAAATATGGAATGACATCGAACCGGAAGGAAGAGGGGGTGTCTTACAACAAATGAATTCAATTAATCTCAGAAATCTTGAGGAAACATCTTCACTCCACTGCAGCAAACTGAAAACTGTACATCCGAACTCGCGTCACGTCTCCCGTAAATTTACTACAAGTAATGACATCTGGAAGGAGTTAATTATCGAAGACGATGAAATGTAATGGAGATAGACATTTTGCGTGTGTTGGATTTCCATCGTCTGTGTTTCCGGTTTCTACCCCACACTTCCTTCAAGTGATTCATTTGTTTACTATACACCACCTGCTATTATCTTGAACAGTTTCCCATCAACCCGAGGTATTGAATTTGTGGTACGTTAATAACTCTTGGTTCATTGATAAGAAGGAAATTATATTCAATAGGGAATTACTTCATTCCATTGTAAATGAATTATGAAATCTCTTCAGCTCTTGTTTATGAGACTTTCATTTTATCACACCGGAAGTTTCAATTTTAATGGTACAAACAGTTAATACATTTTCCGGAGTTGTTTTCAATTGAAATTCATTCCAGGAGATTTACACAGAGAAAAATACGAATTCACTTCAATTTTATAATATTCTCAAAAAAAAAAAACAAAGTACTTGAAGAAAGTCCGTGGATCTCGGTACGTGGGGATGAATTTTAATACGGAAATCGTGGGGTTGGGACAGGGTATGTCCATGTTTTCATCCCCCAACGAAAATATCGCAATATGAACATTTCAATTTATTTCTCCCGTCCATCTTTATTAAATTCCTCCATGAGGACAACCGCAGGGGTTCCCCGGGCAATATAAAACTTCGGTTCGATTTAATTCGAATTCAATTATAGTTCGCCTCGATATTAAACTCTGACATGTATCCCGGGTATTGTTTCTCCCAGAAACTTGGCTCTCACCAAAACCACGGATACCAATGGCATAATAAACTGAGAATAGTATCACGTATCTCCTGCCCGTAGATTTTCCTGAAAATACATGCATCCGAGTATTTATACGGTCTTTCGTGAAAAACCTCTCAGTTTTCGCATGAATAAAATCGTATACATGCTCCGTAGAAAATTTTTAAATTACCCCGGGGGACACTTTTCCTGGGATGAAATAAAATAAAATAGACAGCTGGGAAAATGTCATTTCACCCAAAATTTATGGCACCGCTCTAGTCTAAATCCGCGATATTTCTACATCTGCAATAATCGGAAATAAAAATCGAGGATATCGATCTTTTAAAAGAGGTAATTTCGATCATTTCGGGATATTCATGATTTTGGTGATCAATGCGATTTCATTCTGACAGTCAATCGATATCCCTATAAAAAAAATCTAATGTAAAGTTTTTTGAGGCCGGTTTATTCGATATATATATATTTATATATTTTTATTATATTTTTATTTTAAAATTGGTTCTTTCGTCCTTTTTTTTTCGTGCTTTAAAAATTCGTGTAATTTTCTTTTACAAACGGGAAATCTTCAAAAAAACATTACATTAGACCTTTTAATTTAATAATCTCTCTGATTCTAGCTCAGAGTCTGAATCTGAATATTTGAATTCCTTGAATTAAAAAATTTCTTTGAAATTCCTTGAATGTTTGAATCTGAATGTTTAAAAAAAATTCACCAGAAATTTCGGAGACAGATTTGTGGCAATGACGACGATTGTGAGCTCATGTGGTAATTACAATTCTATCATACATGAAATAAAAAAGGGAGGAAGCATTGGGGTACGAAATGAGCAGCTATGATGCATGCAAATAAACACATAACATACGTCAGAGAATGTCAAAACTTTCTACTTCATCTCGTCAGTGCATCATGGATCTGTAATAAACCTACATCAACATCTCGCATAAATACTATTTTTCCCCTTTCCTTCTCATTATTCCACCGGTCTTACACGTGCCAAACGAATCGTATTTTCTTGTTTATGAGTATCAAATAAAAAAGTGAAGTGAAGTGAAGTTCTCCGTAATTATCTCGCTCACTGATAAATTTTCTACTTCCAATTATCGTTTGCAGGAGTTGTAAAGGTTTTTTACTGGTTTATTTTTTTAATAGCGAGATAAGATGAGAGTCGGAGTGGCGGTCTGTGAATTTGGAAGTTTTATCGGATTTTGGATAAAAATGGTTGGCAATTTATATTTTTTGGGGATTTCGTTTTAGTTCTGGCTGGGGTTTTCGAGGTGATGGTAATGACTGGATTTTCCGAGGGGAAGTCACGTGGTATGAATGTGATTAGAGGATGTGGGGTGGTCTTTGGGGGTGTCACGTGCTTCCAATCACGTGTTGAAAGCTTCTGGGAGCTTGAGTACTTCGGCTTTTGATCTTGAGTGGTATAGGTTGCGTCGAAGATGCTGTCGGGCTGGATGACCTCTCAGAATACCCTTTTCATTCCCTGAATTTAAATTATTTAAAGTAGATTTAATTATATAATTAGTACTTTGAGTTTATATACTCAATATTAATTTTATTGGAAATTTCTTGTTGTAGGATTTTTTACTGCGATTTTTATATCATTTATTTTCATTTATATTTTATTTTCTGTTGCAGGTATCGCAGTCAGTCTGAGATCTGCCGATTGTGCAAAGGTGAGGTAATCATTTATATTCAGCTCTGGTCATAGTTTTCAGCGATAATGTCAATTTCTCTTGCCACTCAATCTCAATTATGAAATCCAATTATTCAGTCACTACTCGGGTGAAAAACAATTCTAATCGGAATATTTTTTTCCGAATTTTCAAAAAAATTCTGGAAAGCTTTTCAGAAAAGGTTTTTTGTGAAACGAAAAAAATTGGAAAACGAAACAATTTTATTTTTCGAAAAGGTTTTGAAAAGTTTTTCCAAAATTTGAATATGAATTTTTTTTTATAATTTAGATGGCGTTTTTTTTCAGAATATGGAAAAATCAAAAAAGTAAGAAAACAATACTATAGTTACAAGAAAAATTATATTCGCAAAAATTTCTGGAGAATTATAAAAAAAATTCCCGGAAGAAATTTTTGGAAAATTTCTGAGAAATTTTGGAAAATTTGGAAAAAATATTCTGATTACAATTTTTTTTCCTCGGGTATCTTCTCTAAATTTCAATATCTCACACCCCGATTTCTAGTATACGACTTTAGAGATGCAATAACCCAAAGTTGGAGGAGACGTGAAAACTTTGCAGGACTAATACAATTACGTGAACTGGCTTTCACGTAATTTCCAGATATTCCTTGGCAAGTTGATACTGGATATCATTGGACGAATAAATTCGCGTGATTCTCGCAATCTGAATTTCAAACTTGCTGCGCATATCCGAATAATAGATATGACTGTTCCTTGAAGTGGAGGTGAAAATCAAAATTTATGAATTGCTTGCATTATTCAGAAGTTGGTCAGAACTTTGTCTGCATAATTAACTCCAGGATTTGCTGGTGACACTCGTCAGTGGGAATTAATCAATTCAGTCGAATTGTTCCACCACTTGGCGTGAATAGTCCGAGGGTAAATATTCTCGGAGATATTTGTCCGGTAGGAAAGATGCTTTCATGTTTACACGAGTGCTTTCTCATGTTGAAACTGTTCTGACACCATAACTCCACTGTGCACGACAATTTTACGCAGTGACATGGACTAGCGTAAACAAAAATGGACATTTCCATCCAATTTTTAAGCCCCTATCAAAAAACAAATAAAAAATATCCATAATATTCATTGAAATTAAAATTAATTAATTGAACTGAAATATATTTTAAGAACGAGAGAATTCTTTCAAATCTTGAGGAATGACATAAAAAATTTGATGACACTTCACATTTCATGACTCTTTACCGTTTCTTAAGGTAATTTTTACGCCATTCGCATGGGAATTTTTCCACCTGTTTTCCGCCTGTGCAATGAGGTTTGAACCTGGAATTGACGGTGAGGGCTTTAATCTCATCCCGGTGTTAATTTTCCTTGTGATTTTTCTCGTCGGGTTTGTTTTCTCGATGTCCAGTGTTTTCTTTCCGTCACAAAAGCCGTTACGAGCGAGAATCCCATTGGCCGCTGGCGAAGATGCGCATAATACCCCGTTACGTCAGTCTGGAACTAGACTCGAGAATTCCCCATTGTTTTGCCAATCTGATGCACCACCGGAAGCTCGACGCTTCTGTACTTGAGATAAGGTAAATATCTCCCTTGGTATGACCACTGGAAACTGACGGACGTACCCCGCCCCCTCATCGCTCTTTTACTACTGGCTATTTCGATGGGATAATGGGCCAGTCGAAAATGAATTTTCAGATTTTCCCCAGGACCCCAACAAACGAGAACGGAATTCATTCATTTTTCCATATCCCCCGCTAAAAAATATAAAAATCAATAAAATATTTAGAAAAAATTCTGAAAAAAAACCCGAGAGAAAATTCTCTGAATTTTCCTCCAATAAAAAAAACATATTTGATATTCCCTATGTTTTCTTAGAGATGAATTGTTTACATCAGGAGGAATGACTTTGGCATGAATTTTGAAGGTAGAATAGTATCTCGTAATTTCTGGTGTTGATTCTTTTATCCCCAGCTGTTGTGAATACAGACGAAGGAACTCCGTTACAGTCTCTTCGCCCCAGACATTGTCCCGTAAAGAACATTGGAGCACTGTTCAACGAACATCCTGTGCCACTCTTTCGTTCACCTCAGCGTACATCCGTGTACATCTGTCTCGGAATTTTTTTACACCACCCAACAAGGGACCTTTTTCACCCCGTCTCTATCTTCCTCAACTTCTCTTTTCCTCCGCCAACTTGTTTTCCAGCTACATTCTATCTCTTGTATTTACGAACATTTCTCTCACGTGTATATCTACGCGTATTGTTCCGTAACGCTCGTAACGCTCGAGTTCGCCGTTACGCTATTGTATCCTTCGATCGTTTGCGTCTCCCGCACCCAACAACCAGTGACATTACACTCGATTGTCCCTTATTCTGTCAAAACACTCCTCCTTCACCACCTGCACTTCTCTCCCTCTGCGAATTCCCATAAAATCCGCAGAAATCGACATTTTCCACACGGCGTGCGTAAAGTGGCATTTTACGCACGCCCCGCAATATTCTGTCAAAACACTCCTTCACCACCGGCACTTGTTCACTCCCTCTGCTAATGCCCAGAAAAGCTGGCAAAATCAATATTTTTACCCCACCGTGCGTAAAGTGGTATTTTACGCACCCGGGGCGTGCATAAAACTCCACGTTCAACCCCTTTGTTTAGACTCGTGGGATTATATCATTAGAATACTTGTCTTTAGCTCCAGCTATCAACCTCCCACGAGGCCAAATATTTTCAACATGACTCTTATCACTTCACGACACGTAGAAATGATTGATGAAGAGGAATCGTGGCTCTCTCGCCGATTGGAGTACAAAAGAGCCTTGGGAAGTGAACTTGCACGAATTCCGCTGCCGAAGGTTATGCGACTCGAATAAACTTCCACGGATGCGTAACACAGACGACGTGTCTCCATTTCCGTTTCATTCCTCTTCTCCTTTAGTAGAGTTAAATTTTCTCCAGGGCAGCATTACATCAACCCTTCTCTGGGGATGTTCAACCGGATGTTATTCAATCCACTTCTTGTACGAAATTCGAAAAAATTAACAAATTGTGCTTTGAGAGGATATGAAATATCCACTGCCACCGGAATAACTTTTTCTTTGAACATCAAAGGAGAACCCTAAAAAGGGAATACTAATGCGAGCTATTTAATTTTTGTAAAATAATTGAATTTCCCTGTTCCGTGATAAAACGAAATTTTTATTTGTTCGTATAAAATTTTTATTCTCGCGTTCGCAATTGCAGTTCCATTTCCAACCTGGGATATGAATTTCATAATTAAAGCTGACGGTAGGATTTTTATTATCCACTTTCGTCAGAGATAAAATTTTAATATCATTTTTATTTTTTCCTAATGTCTTGCCCGATGAACTCGTCATTCTGGATTTATCTGAGATTAATCTGATCTCCAAAGGTTGCAATTATAATTAATACCCCACAGGATGTCAATCCCTTTCTCTTTCAAGTCTCATCATAAAGAGTATCCCGGGTAAAAAAAAATTGTAATAGGAATATTTTTTCCAAATTTAAAAAAATTGTCTGGAAAACTTTTCGGATTTTTTTTTTGCAACAAAAAAAAATTGGGAAAGAAAACAATTGTATTTCTGGGAAATGATTTCGAAAATTTTTCAAACATTTGTTTCGGAAAATATTTTTTATAATTTTCTCGAAATTTTTGCGAATATAATTTTTTTTCTTCATTATACTGTTGTTTTCTTCCTTTTTTGATTTTTCAATATTCTCAAAAAAACGCCATCTAAATTATAAAAAAAATGTTCCCATTCAAATTTTTCAAAAATTTCTCAAAACCTTTCCGGAAAATAAGCTTCTTTTTTTTTCCAATTTTTTTTTGTTCGATAAAAAAATTTCTGAAAAGTTTTCCAGAAATGTTTGAAAATTCGGAAAAAATATTCCGATTACTTTTTTTGCCCGGGATACGTTTCTCCTTGAATGTTTTTTTTTTTTCACTTCATGGTACTTTATTACCACTGAGTGCTAATAAAAACAGCGACCGGGAGCATCTCCGAGTATATGGTACCTCTATGGAGACGCTTTTAGACGTACGAGACGTACATATCCTACTTTCACTGAGCGTCTCATCTTGTAATTGCAATGTGAATTTGTACCGAGTATTCTAAAGTCGTTCGTGTATTTACACGCTATTTTGGAGTTTAGCGGGATTGAAAGTGTAACGTCATTTTAAATCCTCTCGCAGTGCCATTTCTAATAATTATTCTTCCAATTGCGCGACGAAAAAATTTACAATCAAATATATCAAGAGGAATCACGCAAAAATTTGCAATTCAATTTTTTCGCAGATGAGAAAATTCATAACGATTGCTATTCCTCAAATTCCACAATTTTCAATATAATATGAGTTCAAATAAATAATTACATTATAAATTATTCATTAAAAAAAAACATTACCAACAATTTTCTTTAATTCAATTACTCCATGAATTTTTTTGTATTGACTTTTATTTTTTAAATAGTTTTCAATAAAATAATTTACTTTATTCAATTTATTTATTTTTATTTAATGCAAAATTGGTGGTTAATGGAAGTTTGTGTTTAATTTTGAATATTGAAGAGCAGTTCAGGGGGAAATACGGAAAAATAATGAAAATATAGGATCAGTTGAGAATAATTCGTCAAATATTCGAGGATGCTTCCCAACGCACCTCTGGATTTCACATTTCTACCTTTCCCTCGTAAGTCCTTGAGACCCGGTGCTGGTAAAACTAGAGCAAAACCCGTTGCCCTGGTAAAGGTCTGATCCTCTCTCGGCAAATGGCATCGCGTGCCTCGCAACATCGGGATTACTCGTGTTTTCTACCTACAAGTAACATTAAATCTCCTGAGATTCGCGCAAGTGTGCCCTCTAAAAGAGCCACAAATAATTTGCCCAATATCAATTACTGGCGCTGAACAGAAAAAAAATGGTGTCAAATTTTCGCCAGTCCGTTGATTCCACTGAATTAATTAATGAAATATTAAAAAAAAATTGTAATCGGAATATTTTTTCTAAATTTGCAAAAAATTTCTGGAAAACTTATCAGAAAGTTTTTCTTTCGAAACAAAAAAAAATTGGGAAACAAAACAGGTGTATTTTTGGAAAATGCTTTGAAAAGTTTTTCAAAGATTTGTTTCGGAAATTTTTTAAATAATTTTCTAGAAATTTTTGCGAATATAATTTTATAAGAAGATTATAAGATAAGATAATAGATTGAGATTATAAAAAAAAAATTCAAAACCTTTCCAAAAAATAAAATTGTTTTGTTTCCCGATTTTTTTTTGGTTCACAAAAAAAATTCTGAAAAATTCTTCAGAAATTTTTTGGAAATTCGAAAAAAATATTCCGATAACATTTTTTTTCACCCGAATAATCAAAGAGATTATTCATTGGTGAAATCACCGAATCACATTAATGGAAATCAAATGAAAATATGAAATGGGCAGAAAAATCCGTCGAAATCAATTCCACTCCGAAATCATGTAAAATCCGCAATTATCTGAATGAATCACCAATTGATGATTCCGAAAATAATGAATTCGAGTCAAATTTCAAGAAATTGAAGCATGCAAATGAAAATAGAAAATTCTCCTTTATACTCTGTCGCTGTTAAATATTTCAAGTGTAATTTTCCAACGAAGAGTCCACGGATGGATTCAATTTTTCCCAAGGCCTCTGCCGATAAATCACTGAGGGCGGGTGAGTCCTCTTCATGAAAGTGAAATTTTCATGTCGCTTTCTCTGGAGTTTGCGGCACTTCCGGGCCCGGGGGATTCAATCTACCCGGATTCACAGCTGAACCGATAGAAATCTGACAATTCCGCAGATAATGGGTTTATAAAAGTCTGATGATCAGTGAATACGGGGCAAGGGGTGGGTTGTTTTGTCTTTTTTTACCTAATGGCGAGAAAAACAGGGGTGGAATGAGGGCGAGGCGGCGTCATTTCCGGAGGATGTTGTGCTGAAAGGAAAGCACAACGGGCGTTGGTTCCAGCGGTTAATGGTTATGAACGGGTGAGGGTAGTTTCCTTTCCATGTCGACAACCAACGGCTTTCCCGGAGTTTCGTTAACCCAGGAGTTCGACCAGGTCGGTCTCTAAGAAAATACTAGTATCCATTTTTCTCAGAAAAATCTCCTTAATTTATTAAAAAACAAGAGAATAGTCTACAATTTCCTTTTAAACCAATTCTTATATATAAATATGAATTTTTTAAAATTATTCATTTCAAATTTTTGGTGAAAGAGAATACCACCGAATACCACTAGCTTGATAAAATTTATTTGATGTATTGACTAGCCGTCAACCAACATTGAAACTTCAACATCGCTCCCAATTAGGCAACGTCCCAATTAGGACTGGATCATACATGATCTTTGTGAAATTCATACCAACCGCGTCCCCGTCGCGAATCCTGGGTAACGCCGAGCGCTGAGTTTTTAATTGAAGAATGATGCACTCCTATTTATAATTATCAAACTTCCAGGAATCCGAAGACTCCGAACGTGCGAGATTACCGGAGCTCCTGACGGAGCTTGACCTTGCGAGTCTCGAGGCCTCGGAGGAGGACATCGATGCCCTGAAGAAAGTTGTGAAACGTCTCGCCCCGGCGAAAAATGGCGAGTACCAAGTCTTCCAAGGTTGTTAATCTCCCGGACTAATAAGCGATATAACTCCCCCAGTAAATTAACTCACTGTAATTTCTTTCTCCCCAAATTGCCCCAGTTTTCTTCGGGAACGAGGAGCTCCTGAAAGAGTGGCTGTCTGGAGCGGGTAGCTATAACACTAACCACTGTCATCAGCACATAATATTCTTTCCCATTAAATAGTAGCTAGTGACCATAACACTGAACATAACGATCCTCCACGTAACAAAATATTCCACCTTCAATTGGTCAATCATTTATAATTACTTGTGATAATTGTAGGTTTGGGTCAGCCAGGCGTTGACTTCCCCATGCTGACGACAATTCCAACAACAGCATTCAGCTGTCGAGGGCTGAAGGGCGGCTACTACGCTGATTTGGAAACAAATTGCCAGGTGAATCCTCTCCTAAAGATTACTCCTCCCGTCAAATCTATCACCACTTCACGGCAAATGACTCCAACACATTTCCGAAACCTCGTAGAAGAAAACCTGTTTTTCTGATTAGTATCTAAAGATGAAAAAATGAATGATAATTTTTTAATTCTAGGTTTTCCACATCTGCGATAACGGTCGAAAGATCTCATTCCTCTGCCCCAATGGCACAATCTTCCAGCAATCTCAGCTGATCTGCGACTGGTGGTTCAAGGTCGACTGCAGCAAGTCTACTGAGCTGTATGAGCAAAGCGCTGAACAGCTAGCCCAAGAGGAGCGCAAACGTGCCGATTTAAAACGCGTCAACTCCGAGTTCCATCGATCTGACAACAATTATCAAAATTCAAATTACGACGGTAAACAAAATGGCCGAACAAATCCATACGGTACCTCAAAGAACCAGCTTGACCAGCGTCCTGCCGATGCTAAATCATCTCGCACATTTGACCCAAGTCAAATCTACAATCAAAACTCCCGAAGTGGCAATCAATTCTCCCAGATCAACGATCTCGCTTCGAATTCCGGATTCACCCCATCTCATGAGTCAAAGGGAAAAAATCAAGAATCATATGCACCCCAATCCCGCACCTCAAATTACCAAAACATCGAGAGACAGCAGAATCAGCTTATCGAGGACCGCAGTGGAAAGCAATTCCAGGATCAAAGAGGCTCAAGCAAATACTCCTCGCTAGATAATTATTACACAACGGTGGGATCCCGGGATAATTCCCGAACTCCAAAATCCCGATCCCCTCACGACGATGAAGGTATCACAAGTCGTGGAACCCCGGCTTACACAGAAACCACAACATTCCGCACAAGTACACCCACTCCAATAAAGGAATATCAACAGCCAGCCGAGAGTGCAGCGTTTGCATCATCCCGGGGAAATCGATATAATAAGCCATACAATTCAAATCAGTACAACAGTTATTACAATCCAGCGACAAACGCTCCCCCACGAAGACCCACATTGCCACCAATTACATCGAAACCTCGTCAAGAGACGCCCCAGGGTATTCTAAAGCCAAAAGTCAAGATTCCGGACTATCCCTATCCAACATTTACCCCAATCTACCGTCCCCGCACAACAACCTACGACTCAACAACACAAACAACATCACCCCCCCAGACAAACACCTACTACAACCGCGATCGCACAACCAACTGGGAGACAACGACAAATTTATATACAACCGGTCAAGATTATCGCACAACCACTGAAACCATTTACCCAGAAGACACCACCAATACGTATCGCGGATCTCGCGTTACATCCACCGCGTACACAGCTACAACTTCAACTCCACCGACCACCTACATCAATTCCGAGACGTACGACAACAGCGTTGATACCCGAGATTATGCACGTACAGCTTACACAACGAGAGCATCACCAAGTATTACCCAGAGATATTCAACTGGTAGTCCATCCAGTGGTTTCCCTGCCACAGCAATTACCAAGTCAGCTATCAACGGTGTCACAGTGGATCAGAATTCGCTGAGTACTCACACCCAAGATGATAAACTTGGACGAACTAAGACATCATGGAAGAGTACCTCCCGAACATCCCAGAACTATCGGCAAAACGCTATAAGTCCATCCACTGAGAAGCCCCGTATAACTCAAGTTTCACCGCAGTCTCAAACTTCAAAAACTTCACCCCCTTACGACACGAGTATAACTTATCAAAATGGCAAGGTCATGTCGACATTAGGACCCTACGTGCCATTCACCAAGAATTATGCATACACGACGAGTACAGCGACTACTCAGCGTCCCGCAGTTTATACAGCCACTGTGCCAACCTATAGTACACCACAACCTCAGTATCGATCCAGTGCGAAAGCTGGAAGAATCCAGTATCCAGCGTCAGTCAACCGAGTACGTGGCAGTTCGACATACCTGCCTGACGCCAATTCAACTGTAAAACGCCCGTCAGATTCTAAATCACTGATAGAACGTGAACATGCATTCAATATGCTGGAATCACTGAGAGGTCTGGAGGGCACTATGCCGACTATTATTGGAAATACCAGCAGAAGTGGATTGACTATACCGCATTCCTCTAGCCCAGCAACTCTCCATTCTCTTGCTCTCTATTTTGCAACTGCTAGTGACGAATTCGGTGGATCTGATCAGGGGAAGACCGAGGAGTCTGCCGAAAAGCTACAGACTCCACTTCAAATTAATAAAACCGCAAAGATTGATCTTCCAACCACAATACTTACCGAGCACACGATAAACTCGTACGCAGAGCTGTTCAATCTCAACAATGCCCTCGAGACGAGCTCCAACAGCACTGAATCCGAGCAACAGAGTGGAGAAGTTGATTCCAATGATGACTTGGATCTTCAGCAGAGCGAGGGCCCAGTGACAGGTTCAAAAAAATCGAATAGCACTAAACTTCGGGAGCTTGCGCAAGTGTTCACACATGCATTATCAGCTTATCTTCAGGATCCTGCGACCTTCAAGAAGATCCTGGCTGAGATAAGACCGACTGCACCCCCAGGGCTGGACAATGAAGACGGATTCACCACGACGTCGATTCCTACCACTTCCGAGGACTACCCATCAGTCACAAAGGAGAAGGACGAAGTCCTGGACTTCTCGGAGGACGTCACTGCCCCCCGAAGACCAATTCTTCAGACAACCACAGAAATACCAACGACAACAGACGACGCAGGCTTCGGGTACTACACCACGTCTGTTACCTCGGAGTCCCAGTCCTCTAGCACCCTTCCACCCCCGGGTGATCAGAATTATTTGAATCCAACGAATGACTTTGCTTCAGCAGTGAACCACGCCTTCGACTCATCCAATGGAATCCAGAGCTTGTCCGGCCCCAGTGCTCCCAGTGGACCCACCTCCAACGATGCTCTCAACGACTACGAGAATTACTTTCCGGATACCCATCGACTAGGTGATTCCCACCGAAACTCCACTTACGAGCCCTACGGCAAATACGTTAAGCCAGTGAACTCAGTGCCAATTGGCGACAATTACGTTTCCTCGTCGACCCCAGCTACCTACCAGCAGACATTACCGCCGGAGAATCCTGGTGGCAATGTAATAACGTCCAATAAAAATTACAGAACTACCGGGGAGAACTCTGGTGAGCAGACGGAATCACCGGACGTAACGACCACAGTCGAGCCATTTCGTATCCGCTACTACGATACAACGACAATACGATCCGACGATAGTGACGAGTCGCTAGTTACAGCGAACAGCATCTACTCGAGTTACAACAATTACAATCGTCTGAATAATGCAGGTAGTGATGACAGTCGAGATGACACCGAGATATCTGAGATATCTGACCACAAAGAGGACGATGAGAAAAGCCATAACAATCACTGGACGTCATCGCCAACGGTGACCCAATTGTGGGAGAGTACAGTCTTCGTTGATCCAAAGCGTATAAATCAAGGATTGACATCGGAAGGTGTCAGTCAGACGTCGAGTGTGGAAGCATTCGGTAATGATCCCACCACCACAACGCATTCGTCAGTGCCAGTGACATCGGAGCTTTTGGTGACAGATGCATCGGGTGGTGTTACTTCAAGGAATAGTAACAGGGGCTCGGATCCAACGACTCCGTGGCAATGGGGTAACACCGACACCGACTCACCCACGGCATTCAGTCTTCTGCCAACGGCTTATTCAACTGAGCACACAGCAACACCCGCACCAATTTATACCACCAGATCGAGCATAACGACGACGATAACGTCGTCAGTTATTTCAACGAGTTCGTTGCCCCAGGCATCCTTGTTTCCGGTCAAAGCTAGATTCAAGAATACAATTGGCAATGCCACGGAGAACGAGATTGTCAGGGCCAAACAGATGTTTGGAGGACTCAATGATACCAGCACCGATGCTTTAATGAGGGTGATGAAGACCGCTGATCATAATGCAACGGTCAGGCAACTTGTTCTGCTGTTGATCAGCCACTGCACTGGACCGATGAATAAAACTAGGGAGGAGGAGAAGGAACAGCTGCTCAATGCACTGCTGAGCATGCCAGTTAATCAATTCACATCGGAGGAGTCGAAGGAGCTCGTCGCTGGGCTAAATAGGCTCAATATCCCGGATGACCTCGAGACACGAAGCACTACGAGAATTGTAACGTCTACGGAGCCCGTTGCCACGACTTTCAGGAGCAAAAAATCGAGGAGAATCAAGTCCAATGGGGATGAATCAACAGTGGAAGGGAGGGGGCGAGATTCAAGGGGAACTGAGGAGGAGACCAGTGTGTCTGATGGAAGGGCCCTGGAGCTGCTGCGCTCACTTTATACTGTCGCTGCCAAATGGGGTTGAAGCCTTCTGGTACATCCGGATTTGCTCATGATTATATTCTTCGGAGGGGGAATTTTAATGTCGTGTTGTTCCGGGTCAGGGTGAGGAGGATTCGCTGGCCAGCAATGAATCAATCTTTTGATTAGTTTGATTATTATTTTTTTAGGTTCTTGTGTGTGAGGGTTTGGGCAAATTTGGAACAAATTGCTGATGAATGCGTTAATTAGGTTGTTATGTGGGTGGATGAGAGGGGTTGGATGCTGGGTGTCTTTATTAATTAATAATTGAAGTGTGCTCTCAGCTTGTAAGGTAATTGGGGTAAATTCAATGGGCATCTTTCTATGAGTTACGGTTTTTTAAAGTAGGAGTTGTACTTAATTCCCTCGGCTCATGGTTTATGAGGTATGTTGAGGGCTGGGGGATGTTCGTCGGGTAGGTTTTAAGGAATTGAAAGGGAATTGGATGCACCGGAAACTTTTCTGGTGCTCTGGTGCCGATTAGGGCCGGATTTGGGGTAGTCTGAGGCTATCCGGATCACCCGAGTTAGTGATTGAGTTTTTCGAGCTCGAGCTTGATGATTTTATGTAAAATATGTTTGTACAGAGTGTGAATAAATAAATATGGGTTTTGTTAATAAATTGGTGTTTTTTTTGGGGGGTGGCTCTCTGGCGGGTTGATTTTTTCAAGTGAAAATTTTTGTAGCCAACGGCTGCATGTGTATTGGAAATATTATCGAAATGTTGAGAAATCTTTTTTATGACGGAATCGATTTTTTAAATAATAAGTTTTCAATTTTCTGACAATTGTCAATGAGACATTTAAAAAAAATGTAATATTTGAAAATGAAAATTTTCAGATTGATTCTGGTTTTTAATTTTTAATAATAATTATTCAGGAGTTATGGTTTAAATATCATGAATATTGCTGGACTGTTTCTCGTAGGGAGAGATTTCTTGAATCCCCGCAATTCTGATTCTGGGTAAGTAATATTCCTGGTGGACGTGCGCGATCGCGATCCGAGAATATTCTGGAGAATCTGGAGAATTTCTGGATTTACGAATGCATCAACATCAGAGAGAATTCCGTACTCACTGTTCTTTGGAAATGTTTCAAACATTGATATTGAAATTTCCACCATTTTCTTTGATTAGTTCGCGGAATTAATTGCTCGGGGGAAATTGATTGCAGTGGAGTGGAGGGGGGGAATGGTTGGAATGGAATGCAGGAGCTATTGGGGATGGGTACAGGTCAATTAGCTAGGGTTATTAGAGGTGGGTACACAAGTTTCGTCAAATAACATGGAAATTCTCTCGTTAATATAAATTAATCAAGGAATTCGACAAATAATTGCTTGCTTTCCACGGAGCAATCGGAATTCAGATATAAATTGCTTTTTGCAGAGATAATCTATTTTCCATTCAACTCGCGATATTTTAAGCCCCGGCTGCGGTTATTGGATAATTACCCTTGAAATTCGAAAATTAATACTCATTTGAAAAGCAGAGTATTCCGGAGTCCCGGGAAAAAAAATTGTAATCGGAATATTTTTTCCAATTTTTCAAAAAATTTCTGGAAAACTTTTCAGATAATTTTTGTTTTGAAACAAAAAAAAATGGGGGAACAAAAGAATTGTATTTTTGGGGAATGTTGTGAAAATGTTTTCAAAAATTTCTTTCGGAAATTTTTTCATTTTTTGAAAAATTGGCACTTGAAAAATTTTTTGAAAAACTCACCAATCTCGCAATAATGGGAATTCCCGGGAGAAGCGGACAGTTCTGACTTGCCGACGGACCGCAGATCCGAAATGACGGCGAATTGGCCCTCGTGGAGTGATTTAAAAATTTTTCGCTTTTTGAAAAATCGGCACCTGAAAAATTAAAAAAAAAAATTCACCAATCTCGTAATAATGGGAATCCCCGGGAGAAGCGAACAGTTCTGAGTTGCGGATGCACCGCACAGCCGAAATCAGGGCGAATTAGTCCTCGTGAAGTGATTTAAAAATTTTTCACTTTTTGAAAAATTGGCACCTGAAAAATTTAAAAAAAAATTCACCAATCTCGTAATAATGGGAATTCCCGGGAGAAGCGAACAGTTCTGAGTTGCGAATGCACCGCACATCCAAAATCAGGGCGAATTATTCCTCGTGGAGTGATTTAAAAATTTTTCACTTTTTGAAAAATTGGCACCTGAAAAATTAAAAAAAAAATTCACCAATCTCGTAATAATGGGAATTCCCGGAAGAAGCGAACAGTTCAGAGTTGCGGACGCACCGCACATGCGCAATAAGGGCAAATTAGCCCTCGTGAGCCCTCCAGCTAAGAAGTGCATAAAATCATAAATTCGATAGACTTATTAAAATCTGATGTCATCGAGCAGACTTGACCGCATTCCAAGGAGAAATAATTCTCGCCGTCATCGGAGAAGAACAAAGCAATTCCTACAATTAATTAAACATTTTAGCATCAACCTGCCACCCAGCCCTGAACTGCCCGAAGAAGTCATTTACATTCTCCAAGAATTAATCATACCCATAAAGATAAAAAGACCTTAGAAAAAGGCAATTGAAATTTCAAATGAAAAAATATAAAAAAAAATATAAATATAAAAATAAAAAATATTACACTACAATCAAAATTTCAAATGAAAAAATATAAAAAAAATTATAAATATAAAAATAAAAAATATTACACTGCAGTTATTTTACGGTGAATAAAAAAAAAATTTTAATGGTAAAATCATACCAGCAAAATGGAGGATTCCGAAATCGATTGTAGGTCTCTTCGTAATTGTGAAAATATTGACCTTTCAACCGTTAGTTCGAGCACTAGAGCGAAAAGACATAATTATAGAAAAGAAACCCTCTCTCGTATCTCGATCATAAACTCCTCATCTTGTTTTTTTTTTCACTGCAGTCATTTTCCCCGGTTCACTATGACTTTTTCCACGATAAACATCAGACCTCGCAACCGCGAAACTCTTGCGTTCGGTGTATCATATCGTCATGATTGATTGCCCCAGTGTCACGAAGACGTTTTAGATGCATCTACTGAAGGAAGAGATATGAAAAAAAAAACATCCTTTGTGCATCCAGGAGAGGTAACACTTTTTCGATGGTATCGGAGGGAGAATTATGTTTTAAAAATGAGCTCTTGCTGTTTTGAAAGATTACGTCGGTGTTCGTTTTCAGGTCATTGTGCTCATCAGAATTATTTTTCGGGTGGGATATCTAATTTCCTGAAAGGATTCTTGGGATGATGTCATTGTTCTATTCCGTAATTCATATCCTGAAAATGCATCAGGGTATGAGGAGACGCGCATTCTCGAGGCGAATACAAACGAATGTTTATTTTTACGTAATAAACCACTGGGTAATGGATTATACGGAGGTGCGAGTAACTTTATAGTCTTTTTCTTGTGGGAACACGTTGAAATGTCAGGTATAGGCACACGTGTGCTTATCAGTCGGTAATTTCCTTAAATTAAGTGTCACGGATGTAAGAGTTTTGGCTCCGGCTGCGGCGATTGCGCAGTCGTTTGAATCATTCATCATGGAATCATGGAATATGGGCAAATCTTATGGGTTTCTATGTCTAATGGTGGGTGGTATTCCCACAGGCATCAGTTCACATGAAAAATCAGGTACAATGACAGTAATTCAAATGTACCTGGGTAAAAAAAATTGCAATCGGAATATTCTTTCCAAATATTCAAAAAATTTCTGGAAGACTTTTCATGAATTTTTTTTTATAAAACAGAAAAAAAATCGGTACACAAAAGAATTTTATTTTTGGGAAAGGTTTTGAAAATCTTTTCAAAAATTGGAATAGGAAAATTTTTTTTATCATTTAGATGGCGTTTTTTTATAGAATATTGAAAAATCAAAAAAGTATGAAAAGAACAGTATAATTAAAAAAAAAAATTATATTCGCAATGATTTCTAGAAAATTATAAAAAAACTTTTCCGAAAGAAATTTTTTGAAAATTTGAAAAAAATATTCCGATTACAATTTTTTTTACCCGGGTAACTCAAGATTTTTCATTTCCATTTGAATTTTAATTTGAATCTTCCGTTTTCATTTTAATTTCAATTTTTCATTTTAAACTTTTATTTTTTATTCTAATTCTTCAATTCTAGGTTTTGATTTTTCATTTGAATTGAATTTGATTTTTTTTTCAAAGTCCAATCGCTTCGAAATCGATTCATATCGTTATGAGTAACTATCGAAACGTCAATTATGACTCTCACAAAACCTTCGCAAATGCATTTGCAAAGGAGAATTTCATCAACGGTGGTTTCATGAAGTGGACACAAGTGGAAGACGAGAGCATCAGAGGTCCTCATAACACCAGCCACACCACGAGTTATATTTCATCTCTCGAATGGGACGCTCCCGTCATTTACAGGGCAATAAATCTTGCGTTACTTCACCTACGTCCCGTGTTAGCCAAGAAAATCCCCCATAATACTCAATGAAAAAGATCCACTTTATGTATTTCTATGTGCACGTAAAGAACGAGAGGTCATGCATTCGAAATTCCACCCGCCCCTCACCAACATTGTACTTTATCGTTTATTACATTTTTAGAAAAAAATCTGCCTCTCGAAGTCTTCATGGTTTTAATAATCCCATGAAAATGAATGACACCCGCAATTAGGGATGGTATCTCCGAGCAATCATCATCATTTTGTTATTCATGATTAAACGATACATGCACGAATGCAAAGTTCATGTGAGATAAAAGTAAACTGGTTAAATAATTACAAAAGAAATCGCAAGTCCACCTGTACTTGTAAATGCAAAGTGGAGATTACCATATCACATTTCGGTCCAGTTGAAATTACATTTGTGAAAATCCAGTTTTCATCTCCATTTCATTCGAAATGAGTCGCCATACTCGGGAGAGGAAGAGAGTTGAAACTGTAGGATCGCTAATTTAACGATGGCACCCTTTGAACATTGTTGGAACGAAATACACGAGCTCGTTTCGCTTCGTTTCTCATGAATATTCAGACAAATGGTTTTCGGTCGCCTGTAAAACGGACCCCAGACGAGACACTGAGGCTTGATAAAACCGAGAGGGATAACGATCCCTCGCTAATCCCTATCCGGTTTATTCTGATTTCCGGAAGTTAGAGGGAACACCTCTACGCGGTGATCACAAATTATCCAATTACCCGGGTAAAAAAAAATTGTAATCCGAATATTTTTTACAAATTTTCAAAACATTCCGGGAAAACTTCGGAAAAAAAAATCGGAAAACAGAACTATTTTATTTTTGGGAAAGGTTTTGAAAAATTTTTCAATAATTGGAAGACGAAAATTTTTTAAATAATTTAAATGGCGTATTTTTTGAAAATATTGGAAAATGAAAAAAATAAGAAAACAACGGTATAATTAAAAAAAAAATATACTCGCAAAAATTTCTAGAAAATAAAAAAAAAATTCCGAAACAAATTTTTGAAAAATTTTTCAAAACATTTCCTAAAAATACAATTGTTTTGTTTCCCGATTTTATTTATTTAAAAGAAAAATTTCTGAAGAGTTTTCCAGAAATTTTTTGAAAATGCAGAAAAAATATTCCGATTACAATTTTTTTTTACCCGGGTAACCAATGGGCTACCGCCTCCCCCCTCTCCCACCCCCTTCTAAAAAAAAACCAAATACCCCACGAAAAGTGTCACCATTTTGTTCCCACCTTATCGTATAAAATCGATTTTTATATAATTCCACCATTGAAAAAATAACTGGAAAATCCCCTAATTTTTCATAAAAATTTTTTTCCGTGGAATGACAAAATGATAGTAATTTTCCTGGGGTAAAAATTCCCGGGGAATATTTTTCAGATCCGAAAGATTATTGTTAACCACATGTGGGCGTGTGGGCTATTGTTCAGTAATATAATTTTCGATGAAGATTTTTCATCGTCACCCGTCGCCGGCTAATGCCAATGTGACCACAATGAATGGTATAAGGAATATGCAGACAATAATATGTCTTAACCTTTCTTCAAATATCAAATTTTTCCTGGCTCTCACGTAATGAGAAGAGTGAAAAATTTCTAGAGAACAAGAGAGGGATATATAAGGTTTTAATATGGTACTAAAAATAATATATAAATGATTTCTCATTTCGTCTTTTCATTTTCCTTTTTAACCCACCATTTTTTTTCATACCTGATCCCGATTTAATTCACTTTAAATTCATTTAAAATGGATAATTAAAAAATAATAATTTTCGTTACACCAGGATTTACTTTTAAACCGAAATTTTAAAAATATTTAAAAAATTTATAGCTATGTTTCCTTGTCTGGGACTTTCTAGTGCCAACCACTCTAATTTATAATGGCTTCTATTAACAAGTTTATGTTGATTAGTCATTTGAGTGTGAGATGCATCAAACTGCATAATACCTTACGAAGAAGATGCGGTGATACTTTCTCCTGTATGGAACCACGATTGTGCAGGAGAGTGAATCGTGCTCGTTAATTTGAGTGCTCACATGAGGTACTGAACGCGGAAATGTCGACCTGGCAAGTGTCGAAACCGGAACGTCAGGTTCGATCGATTCCATCAATGGAAGGCATAGGACATGCCACCGGACTGGAACCCCCAGGATATCCCATCACGTGAACCTTCGCCAGTAGTAAATTCCAAAGACTTCCAAGAATCTTCGCCTGAAATTTTAATTGTCATTTTTAATCAGTCGATTACAAACCGGAGAGATTGAGAAAAGGTCAATGGATTAAACACTTACCCGGGGCGGTGGATTGACCTTACAAGTAGTTTTGCCCGTGACAGTGATAGAACAACCGAAGAGACCAACCGGTTGCTGATTCCTCCAGTAACCATGTAACCGTGATCCCTCGAGTAACCTCCAATACCGATAGTTTACACCGGTGTTAACACAGTTGACACAATCGTGTACCAAGATTTATGGTCGAGGCGAATCATCAATGCATCGACCGAGAGAGAAACGAGATATAACCTTTCCGCTTTGTAACACTAATTCAATTTATTGTTCAATTTATTTATGACCGGCGATAACTTCCGGACACGACCCGAGGTACCGTATAGACGATAATTATTAATTAATCTAGAATTAATCTTTAATTTGAAGATTAAACACGGATTTTCTGTGAAGGTATTTGTCCTGTCGATTTCATCAGGAAAATTTTTTCTACGAAAAATAAATTCTACAACCCCATATTATCGATAATACCTGGAGCTGAACTTCTTGATCTCCTGCAAATGTGAATTAGTGATGGAGAATTTCTTTGGACAGGTTTAAAAATGAGGTGATCTCGTTGAACATATTAATAAGTGGCTCGACGAATATCGTGTGACTCAGTATTCAATTCTGAAATGGTAACGTCTAGTAAATGATGCATGAAGCAGAATTGCCACCAATTATGGTGATGATCCACTCTGCCAACAAGTTTGGGTACTCCATCTTGTGACCGAGTTGCAATGGCATATCCTTCGGAATAATTTTCTAGGGAATTGTGAAGTCCGCGTTCAACCGAAAAACTAGTTCTTATTGGGAGAGAATTCCGAATTGAGTGAGAAAGTTATAGAACATGAGGAACATATTGAGAATTCGGATTAAATCGCTCGACCATCCACATGGATCTGATGGTTAAGGATATTTTAAAAAATAATAACGTAAGATAGACCATCATGGGTACCACGTATGCAATATAATTACAATAGTTCTCACAGTTTGCGATAAAATACTTTTGCAATGCGAGAGAGACGGATAATTGTCTGTCCCAAGAGGTAAAATTAGCCCATTTATTCGGAGGTGAACAGCAGCTACTCCGAAATCATCATTTCAGCTCCGTCCGGGCTTATGAAATTGATTCTCATTGCAACGAAATCACCACGTTAATTTCCATATCGCAATTGCTGAAAATTCCCTGCTAAAAAAAATTGTAATTGGAATATTTTTTCAAATTTGCGAAATATTCCTGGAAAACTTTTCAAAATTTTTTTTATGAAACAAAAAAAAATGGGAGAACAAAACCATTTTATTTCTGGGAAAGGTTTTGAAAAATTTTTCAAAAATTTGAATCGGAAAATTTTTTTTATAATTTACATGGCGTAAGAAAACAGTATAATTAAAAAAAATTATATTCGCTAAAATTTCTAGAGAATGAACAAAATTTCGGAAACACATTTTTGAAATATTTTTCCAAACATTTTTCTAGAATTTTTTTGAAAATTTAGAAAAAATATTTCGATTACAATTTTTTTTTACCCGGGTAATGAAGCAATTTAACGATAAAATACCGGAGGGATCATCCAAACAAGTGATTGATCTGCACTTCGACATGACTGATCCCTTCATTCGACAATAACAGGAATAGAAACGAGAAACGAATTAACTTTTGATAGTTGAGCTCGATGTGGGTCAAGAAGTCTTATGCCAGAGTGAATGCATAAAGTTCGAGGTAGATAATTGACCGGTAAATATCGTTGTGAACTTTCGATCATATTGATTATTTGTCAGCTGTCCAAATGACTCCGGGTATCACCTGTAAACGTCAGTCGACTTTATTCAAATGCCTGAATCATTGAAGGATTGGCCTTACACGCTGCTGCAATTACGCCAACTGCAGTTGCAACGTCCTCGCAAGGACGTTTCGATCATCGCAACACGATCCTGATGATCCTGCTATCTCCAACTCGATCTCGCCACAAGGAACAGCAGACATTTGATGTGAGCAGAGAAAAAAAAATGATCTTCAAGACTTTTTTCCTCCACATACGAAATTTTCTTGTTTATTTCTCTATTTGCATTCCGGAGAAATCTTGAATGTCTGAATTTGCTTTTTATTTTAATTGAAATAGTTAATGATTTAAATTGAAATTTTGTGGAAAATTGTAATGTAATCATAATCAATTTTGAACTGAGAATCTCTGAGAAGTATAATTACAAGCTGACCATTATTTTACATATCTGGGTGGGGTACTTACTCATGGAGCACTCGGCAATTACCTTCTCCCATTTAGAATTTCTCTGGAATCTCGTGATTCTGCCAGACAGCCTGCCAACTCGCACATTGTGTTTATCGATGGTGAGCATGGGTATTCCAAGAACTAATTGCCGGTCTTCTCCATTACTTTTGAAACGTGTAATTGCAAGGTTGTGGGGTCTCGCGAGCTTGCAACGCCAAGACATGAGTTCGTAATTTCAGTGATTAAAATTACTATCGAAAAAAAAAAAATCGTCAGGACCTCGATTTTTCGATGATGAAAAATTATCGAAAATGTCGAAATTGAATACTCGTAATGACAATGAGCATTCCACGCAATCTACCTGTCAGAAGTAATCGCGTTAAGATCATGACACCGAGTGTGTAAGGATTATGTAATCCTCTGATTGTTAACAATTCGGAGAGACTAATTGCAGTAATGAAAAAAGGAACAAGCCAATGAGAAAGGATAAATCAGGATTCGACGAGAAAATTGTGGAATCAAAAAATAAACCGAGGATTTTGAGTGAATCGTAATAAAATAATAAAAAAATACTACAACTTGCAAAGATATCTTTCATATCTTTATTTCACGTTTAAAATATCATACATAATGGCATCCCACGAGTAGGTGTCTCAAAACCATTGTTACAAAAACGTTTGTCTTCATGTTTAATCATCATATAATGACATTGTAATAATTATCATAACAATTACGTCATGCCTGACGTATTACCCAACCGTGGATGATATTGTTGAGCGAGAACCAGTTGCATATCGTATTTCAGTATGACGTCGACAGCTTACTGGAGGATTACGATCTTAAGTTATGGAAGACACCACCAGGATGCAACTTTCACCCAACATCGTCTGCGAGTCATCGATACACATCCTGATCTTCCCAGCAATTTATGGTAACTCTATGGGTATACGTTTTTCTTTTGCTAGATTCTATGAAAGCTGAATAAATAAATACGTTCTTGTAAAGTAATAGTCAAGGAGAATTTTACACAGTATCGATATTAAACTGATCTTCCTGATTCGTAATATCCTCCTCTCCTAGACAATTGGTCGTAGAAAAATAGAGATAAAAAAAATAGTATTGTTTTAGGTGATTGAGGCTATGACGATAGTATGGAATCCAACATCACCATTCATCGACTGTTGAAAGGCCCTTTTTTATGCTTGAGATCCACTAACAGGTGGGTCTGATGGCGGTGGTGATGTCAATGGATTTTTCGCCAGTTATCCTTTCTCGGTGATGACTCACTAAAAATATCCTTAACCCGCTAGGGGTGGTAGATATTCGCGGTCTGGTCTCGCCGGTCCTACAGGCGGAAATGGAACGTCTGGCGCTGGCTTTCCGGGGTACCCTGGTGGGGTGCCGGGGAGGCGGGGCCTGCCTGGGGTTGGTGGACCCGTGGGGGAGGGGTAGCCCGGCCGTTCAGTGGGGGTCGGTCGGTTAGGGAATCCCTCTGATGGGGGAAGGGGAGTCAGATACTCGTTGCCCCCAGGACGCTGAGGCCGGGAACCGGGGCCCGACGGCCTCTGACCGGGATAGCCTGCGAGGAATGTATTTTTATTAGAACAAAATTGCGGGATCGATGATTTTGGACTGCGGCATTTATTATGGCATTTATTTTTATTCTGTGAAAAAATTGAAGACCTCACCTGGGCCTGATGGGCCTGATGGTCGCTGATCTGGGTAGTCTGGGCGACTAGGGTAGCCTGTGAATGGAATTTTTTACATGAGCTGAATTCTGGACGGGCTAAAATTGTGGAATGACTTGAGAGAGACTAGGTACCTGGGGGTGAAGGTCCTTGGGGGCCGGGGCCTGGATAACCGGGACCTGATGGACCCTGTGGACCCGGGTAACCTGCGATCAGAAGGGATGTCAAATATTTGTGACGATTTCAACGGTGAGTGATTAATTTTTTTTATTATTTATGAGATTTGGCACCTGGACGAGAGACTCCTCCCGGAAATCCTGGGCCTGAGGGCGGGTTGGCGCCTGGATATCCTGGAAATACCGAAATAATGATTTTAAATATTCTGTTTTTTTTTCGAATAAATCGCGTACTGTCATCATATTTTTTTGTGCTACCTGGCCCGGATGGCGGCTGCGGTCGTTGGCCGGGGGAAGTAGGCCCGGAAGGCCCCGAAGGCCCAGAGGGTCCTTGAGGCCCCGGTGCTGGGTAGCCTGGTCCAGGGAATCCTGGGGCCGGGCTTGGTCCTGGAAAGCCTAAAGAAGATGAAATTCATAAATTTTTTCTTCCATAAATTGAAAATTTGAGAGGCGATTGATATGGTGGAGATTTTACCTGGCCCAGATGGTTGTTCTCCCGGTGCTGGGAAACCAGGGCCTGGGAATCCCGGCCCAGGGAATCCGGGTCCTGGGAAACCCGGACCCTGGGGTGATGGGGTTCCAATAATTGAGTAATCGTACAAGTTCTCGTTCAAGTAGTAGAGGCTAGGAGCTGAATTACAGTCGAACTGATTCCACCAAACGCAAACAAAATACTCTTGATGGAATATCGTTCCATTGGGACAGAGAAAATCATACGTTTTATTATTGGCACAAACGTGGAATACTTGACACTGAGTTTCCACGTCCGCGTAATAACCGGGGAATTGTTGAGCGTCACAACTGAAGCCAGTCTCGGGAATTTCAGAATAGATGGGGTAATCCCGACCTGGTTCTCCAGGAATAGCAGAGTAATCCCCTTCATCATAAGAGCCATCATCACCATCGTCGGAATCACCTGGTTGCTGTCCACCAGGGAAACCCGGTCGTTGTCCCGGAGGCGGAAGTATATCATCTCCAGGGAAAGTTGGTCTCTGGCCTGGCTGTTGTCCACCAGGGAATCCCGGTCGTTGTCCAGGTGGAGGAAGTATATCATCTCCAGGGAAAGTTGGTCTCTGGCCTGGCTGTTGTCCACCTGGATAACCAGGTCGTTGTCCCGATGGGGGAAGTATATCATCTCCAGGGAAAGTCGGTCTTTGGCCTGGTCGTTGTCCACCTGGATAGCCTGGTTTTTGTCCCGGTGGAGGAAGTATATCATCTCCAGGGAAAGTTGGTCTTTGGTCCGGTCGTTGTCCCCCTGGATATCCAGGTTGTTCCCCTCCAGGGAAACCTGGGCGATCCTGTCCAGGAGGAATGATGTCATTGCCCGGGAACAGTGGTTTTTGTCCCGGTCTGGGAGTGTCATCACCAGGGAACGTTGGCTTTCCTGGACCAGGTCGTCCGTTATCATATCCAGGGAATCCAGGCCTCTGTCCACCTGGGAATCCTGGCTGCTGCCCTTGACCCGGTTTGTCGCGTGGAAAATTATCGAATGATGTGGGCGGCGGTTGTTTTACTGGTGGCTGGAATGGAGGTTGTTTTCCCGGCTGCTGAGTTTGATCGGGTCGATCACCACCGGGGAATGGCAATGATGGTCTATCCCGAGGATAACCAGAAGGGCCAGTACCACCTGGCCTCTGACCCGGCTGAGTACCTGGCGGACGGGGGAAAACCGGTTGCTGTCCCTGATCCGGTCGATCACCACCTGGATATCCAGTTGAAGGTTTGTCACCAGGATATCCGTCAGGACCTCCGGGCGGTGGAGTTGGCCTGGGGAATTGTCCCGGTCTGTTTGAGGGTGAGGGGAATCCAGGCCGCTGGTTCTGATCTGGTCGGTCACGTGGATATCCATCCGAGGGGCCCTGATCACCTGGCCTCTGTCCTGGATATCCGGGTTGTGGGTTTGGTCCTTGAGGGCCGGGCTGTTGGCCAGGATAACCAGGCTGTTGAGGCTGCCCTGGTCGATCACCACCGGGGAACGGAATTGAGGGTCTCTCACGGGGATATCCTTCGGATGGTCCTTGTCCACCAGGTCGTGATGGGAAGCCAGGCTGTCCGTTATCTGTTGGTCTTCCGCCGGGACGACCACCGGGATATCCTTGATCGGGTTGACCTGGTCGACCACTGGGATATCCTTGGTCAGGTTGACCCGGTCGTCCGCCGGGACGTCCACCGGGATATCCTTGATCAGGTTGACCCGGTCGTCCGCCGGGATATCCTTGATCAGGTTGACCCGGTCGTCCGCCGGGATATCCTTGATCAGGTTGACCCGGTCGTCCGCCGGGACGTCCACTGGGATATCCTTGATCAGGTTGACCCGGTCGTCCGCCGGGATATCCTTGATCAGGTTGACCAGGACGTCCACCAGGATATCCCTGATCAGGTTGACCGGGACGTCCACCAGGATATCCCTGATCGGGCTGCCCCGGACGTCCACCGGGATATCCCTGATCAGGTTGACCCGGTCGTCCACCAGGATATCCCTGATCAGGCTGACCCGGTCGTCCTCCAGGTCTTCCACTGGGATATCCTCCCTGGCCCCCCGTTGGAAAACCCGGCTGTCTCCCCGGTGAAGTCGTAGGCGTTGTTCCCGGAAATCCCCCCGGCTTCGGCGAAGTCCCCGGAATCAAAGGATTACCCGGCACCGGATAATTATACCCATCCTGCGCCTAAAACACCAGAACACCCACTGAGTACAAACCATTTAATCCAATTCTATCTCGATTCCTAGATCAGTGATTAGATGAAGCAAGGGGGAAAAAAAAATGAAGAAAACATAAGAAAAGGAGAAAGGAACGAAATGACCTCGGCACCGGGGGCAACACGCGAAAAGCTAAAACCTGAGACGAGCTCTGTCTTTTCTTCTCCCCACCCTTACCACTATCTTCTACCCTCGCGTGGTTTCAAGATTACATCATGCGGTGCCACGAGCCGATCGCACGATAGATGAACAGTCTGACGTCTTGCGCAATTGGAGGTAAAAAAAAAAATGAAGTTTCTCGCAGGAAGACCTGCCCGTTTTCATCTTGGAATTCCGTGTCATTCCATATCGAGTCCGCTTTGTCATATCATATTTCCCAACTTCACTGACAAAGGAAACAAACGATTGCCCGCAAGGAAGACACAAACTGCGAATTCCTCAGTGTCAGAAACAATCTACATCAATTTCCTCTCGCCCGTCGACATTAAAAAAAAAATCATACATCCGTGATTAATTCATATTTATTTTTCAGTGTAATTGACACGAACAAATGGGACTTACCGTTGAAACATCGGCGATGGCCAGCCAAGCTGAAAGAATAAAATCGAATAAGTCCGATCAGTTGATAAACAATTTGACACCCGTGATTGCAAAATAATCGCGGGAACAATGCGTCACTTGGAATTTTTCTGGAATTATGGGTGCAAGTTGGTGAGAAAGTGTAAACTTAATGTCTGTCTTGACATACCGACAATGCTCTTAATTAATTAACGGGAAGTTATGTCACAGATTTTTCAAATAATTTCTCTGACGAATCTCACCAAATTTCGCACGCAAAACTCGGGAGAACTCCTCGGAGACGATCATCACACACTTTCTGGTGAGTGGTTTACTATTCAACATCGCGTGCGTACAATTACCAACTCCCAACCATTTTTCTCCGGGCTTTTGTGAGACCCAAACAATCCAGTTATTTGTCTTGGAAGAGAGAACTGAATTCAAGGTGTTAAATAAACATGCCGTGCATTTAGTGCAATTTTTGCTAATTTGCTTTTTAATTCTCTGGCCCAAAAAATATCGAGGTAATTTCACAGTCCTCCGCAGTTTTATTCTAGCCTCAGAATTTTCGAAATTTTATTTCGTTGTCATCAAATTTTCTTATTTTAATTTCAAATTCAAAGTTTCCAGGATTTTCGTAATTGAAAATTTACAGTGAAATAATTATCGACAATTAAGAATTTCTCTTTAATTACTCCAGAAAAATAGCCAAAAATTGATTTATCTCCAATAATTACGGCTCGGGTGGATTATCTAAAAAAGATAATTTACTCCGAAATTCGGATTCCTAATTACTTTGGTAATTAATCGTTTTTTTCAATAATTGTTCGCTAGCGTTCTAGCGGTTGTCAACAACTAGGCGACTAGCTAACAATTATCGGAAAAACGATTAATTGACGGAGTAATTAGAAGTCCCAATTTCGGAGTAAATTATCTTTTCCGGACAGTCCATTCGGGCCTTAAAAAAAAATCTCCATGGGTTTTGAAAGGACGAATAAAATAAAAATATATTTATTTCCATGTGAACATTGACTTGATATTTCGATATGCTAGTCTCAACTGACATTTCAATGAAGAAATGGAGAGAAATCCCGTAGTCCCTGATGAGAGGACTAAAAACCCCTTGAAAGTGAAAAAGGGTTCCCCGGGTGAGTACACTCAACCTTTATACCCACCACCAGGGCGAATCCTACAAAATACTCGGCTGTCAAAGCCCAATTCCTCACCACCACAATTCCCCATCTCCAAACAATGCCCTTGTCTCTACCAAGCCACGAAACTTTATCTACAACCCATTTTAATTAGAGGAAGTTACAACACCTCTCCCCATCTTCACCCGTTGAAACTTCGTTTCACAGAATGTGGCATCTAGCGCAATAATCCACACCACGTGTTTTCGGTACATTCAATAATACATTCATTGTTACCACGATCCATTGCAAAATTGTCCCTCATTTGCAGAATCAAAACCCAAGTTTATATGAGAATAACGTGTCGAAGTATGCTATTACGAAAATGAAGAATTCAACGAGAGAATTATTCAAATAATTACATTACCATTACAGCACAGAGCAATAAGATTTGATTGAATTCTCCATGCGGTGGGTGTCGTCAGACGTATTCCCTCATAATCACCATCCACTTAACAGACCCATCATATTCCAAAAAAATAATAATAATAATAATAAAAATAGACATCACTCACCCATCCACAGCAGCCACCTCTTCATGATCGCTTGTCGCTGTCTCGTTGATGCAGAATAATCTAAAAAAAAGATGAAAAAAAAAAATTACGAAACTCAATCCCCGGGAGAATCGAACTTGACTGTCCCATTGTCATTGACATCTCCAACAATGCCACCGACATTTCTCGGGTTTATTATATCTCGGTGGTAGCCCACGATAATGGAAAGTACTCTTGACTCCACGATTGTAACATCCCAGAGTGAAAAGCTGTAATCAAACTTGAGGTGAATTGTTTCTACTGGAAACAGAAGGATGAAACTCTGATGAGGAGTTTGCACTCCATTTGAAGCAATGATCACTCGAATATCGATTACAATTGGACAGACGAGCCGTTGAATCGAGGGTAAAAATAAACACACTATTTGCACATTAACCGTTGGAATAATAATATTGATGGAGATTAATAGCCGATGGATTACGAGAGACTCACCAGAGCTATTCAGAGGTAAACACTTGGTATGGTAAAGTCAGAGAGGTGACTGATGGTGGAGGTGTTGGACTGACAATATATACCCCAGGTTAAGCAGCCCCCAATTGTCAAATCATCTCCCACCAGGATTTGATGGGGATGCTTGTACCGATGTGTTGATCCTCTCAGGTGATTTTTTTTTTTTTTTTCATTCTTTTTCGTAATTGGAGAGAGATGGAATGAAAAAAGCGAAATGTGGATAAATGGACTGCCCCTTGTGGGTATGAGGATGGAGGTGGGATATATTTGTGGGAAAAAAAATTGAGGGGAAAAATGAGAGGTGGGAGGTGGGAGGACGACCTCACCTGGGGAACGTGCTGAGTGACCCATGGGTATTCACTCCATGGGTGAATAAATCCTGTGGGGTGGGAGTGGGTGGTGGGGAGACGACGGAGATGAGCTCGTGGGAGGCCCCGGGGTTAGTGAAAGTGAAATACTGCAAGTAGAGTAACATCTTCCAGTCGGTGGGATATCCCAGGGATTATGAGAGGTTGAAGACCATGATTCGGTCATCAATTTGCGGGGGGGTGGGATTTACTGAATTTTTTTTCCACTTCCATGGAACATACTAAATTTATTTTTAAAAATCGTTCGATTAGGGATGACTAGAGTAAAATTAAATAATTAGGATTCTTCCATTCACAGCCTCATTCGATTTTTTAATGTATATAAAAAAATATAATAAATTATATTTAATAAATCATATTTAAATATAATAAATTATAAAATATATATAATAAATATGATAAATTATATTTAATATTGGAAGAATAGCAACTAGAATTGTTACTCAGTGTCCAAATGAAAATCCAAGATGATTCTGCGCAGTCTCGGGGATATATCATCACCTGGAAAATTGAAACGTTAAACCGATAAAATTCTATTTTTATATCGAGGAATGTGCATCCAGTGACACATATTCTATGAGAAATTATCATATTTTTTTTGATGACCAGCCAGAGCTCATTAATCGATCGATAACGATCGATTACGACTCGGTGTGACTGGCACTGGAGAATCCGTATTTTTTCCCTTTTGATTTGAGCCAGTGGTGGGGGAATATGCACATTCAGGTGCATCTTGGTGCGGAATAATTGAGATGTGTCAGTCGAGGCGAAAATCTGAGTGATCTATCGACGTTTGTCGCTGGGAGATTAAAGAGTTGGCGCATTGAATATGCCGACACCAGGCGCCAAGAAAATTATTGACTTCGATAAGGATTACCTCACTGCGGGGTCATAAAATTTTTCAGAATTCATTTCCACCCCGAAAGACTGCGTCTGTCAACATTTCATGTAAATCAGTCTGAGATTCTCTCATGTCGAAATAAATTCCATTTCCCGCAAATCGATGAGCATTGGTCAATCAGTCGGAAAATTTTTTTAGAAAAAAAAAGTTTTTGTATTAAATAAAAATTCACAAGTAAAATAAAATAATATATTTCTGCAGACCCCGTGGATATTCAAGTAATGATCGATTTTCAAAGTTAATGAGAAATTTTCAAAATTTTTTTTCAATTTTGAAAAATTTTTTTAATTAAAAAAAAATTTTTTAATCGTTTCAGAATTTTATCCCACGTAATTGAAAGCGAAAATGAGATTCATTAAAAATCCTCCATCCGAGGTACATCTCCGGATATATATTTAATAAAATAATAATTTGCATTAGTCTAGCTTTCAGAACTCCAAGAACTTCTCACCCTCGATTTTTGAACCCCTCGAGGGATTTTCACGATTCCCATGAATCAAATGTTTATGTGGAGTGCGTCGGTACGAAGAAATATACCCCGCAAAAAGCGTCATACAATCATATGACTTCCCGTATGCCGCAACCAGTCACATCATGTACGAAATGCCTCCATTGCGTTGGCAATCTCGTTTATGACTACAAAAGTCGCATTGAGCGGTCGTATACTTCATGACAAACCAAACAGTCCGACTTATCGCTCTGTCAAACTAAAGAGATAAATCCGAATTATAAATGTTGTGTACATCCTGAGATTTGTTGTACCAACAACATTCATGATCTCTATCAACTTTATTTGGAAGACGACGTAATCTGGAAAATGCTGATTACCCACAATCATTACCGAGTTTTTCACGCAATTAAAATGCAACATGTAATTATGAAAAACCCGTACGTCTCTAATTTATCATCGCAATAGATTCAATTTATTGTCGTGGAAAATTGCGGGAATATTGTGCCGAGAGAATTGAATAATTTCGTTTATTGAATTATAAATTCTTACCAAATGAATATGAAAGCCTATTTTAGTGTCAATAAAAGTATTTTTTCATTTTACTAAAGGTTCCTTATTCATGAAATACTTGAAGTATACTTGTTGCGTAAATTTTGAGTTGAAAGTATGAAGCCAGGGAGATCTTGGCTCTGTACAGAGTAAAATAAGAAAGTACTTTTCCATGTTTATGGAGATTTCTATTATCAGATTTTCTTCCCCTCGTCTGCATTTATGCTTGAGTTTATTCGAGATCAATCTCTCAGGGAAAGAGACTAACTGAATTACTGCAATTGTAAGCCTCAGCCTCTGGCCACTTAACTCCCATAAAAAATTATTAAACACATCAAGATTCATTTTTTAAAAAAATCGAGAATGCGATAGATAAAATGATACATTGGTTATCTATTCTCGTTTTTTTATTTCTTTTGTCCATCTTTCTTTTTCGCTTCGCTCTTGCGGTTTTTGATTCTGTCCAGAAAGACTAAAGAGGCCAAGGTGATGATCACTAGACAGGAATATCCTGATGACCTCCATAAGCACCGGAAAAATCCTGCGAAATTCGCAAAAAAAAAAATTCGCAAAAAATCCTGCAAAAAAAATTACATCACAGTAATTGAAATCTGATTTCGCCCTACGATTACATTGCGCAATTAATCTTTTAATTATTTCGTGTGATGTGTTCCGTTCTCCGAATTCATGATGACGAGAATAATTGCAGAAATCAGCTCAAGGTATCCATGAAAATTTCATTAAGTCACTCGGAGCTATGTTACAGATCGTAACAACATCTTTTCATGTGCAGTAACCTCGCCTTACTAGGTGCAATGATGCGCAAGGTTGCAAATTTTCATTCGAATCGGGAAAGGTGCGTACCTTTCAATCCACCGCGGCCTTTTGTTCCTGATACGCATTGCGCTATCTCTCTCCCCTGAAAGCACCGCCACATGATTCATTTTCCAAGAGATGAGTTACCCAAGACTAAAACTTATAACAAAAAATAAATTAATACATTATTTTTAAAAAAACCGTTACGATTTTTAGCGAAAAAAATGTGGAAAGTCGAAATGCAAAAAACGATCATTCCACTCATTCATTATTTAAATATTTTTATTATTATTTATTATTATGGTCTCGAGTATATATTTTTTCTGCGAGCGTGCATCACCAAATAAAGGCTAACAGTAATTATCCAACACGTTTGAACGATTGTCTCACAAGAAAAGAATTCCAGATGCAATGCGACCCAGAATACCTGAACTAACTCATTAAATTCTGGTGATTTTTCTCATTTTGCCACGTCCCAACCGCAAGAATGTCCCGGGTTTATCATTGGACTGTGTTCTCTGACATTTTCACGTAAGTTATTGATGAAACAACGAGATTCATCGGTGGGGATTGACGGTAGATAGGTATCTGAGTTACAGAGGCAATTAATAGCTAGGTTTCTGTTAACACTCGTGTCTTTTCTACGCCCACACCTGGGTATTTATTCACTATCCAATTTCAGGGGTTCTGTCACGCTGTGTTGAACACCGCGCTATTTTTCCCTTGATGAGTAATTCCACATCAATTAGCGATTAAAATGTCTAATTGAAACTAATATACTATCGGAATTTGAGGGAGAATTTTTTTTCCAGAAATCACCAGAAATTATTACTGCAAAAAAAAAATACTATTTGCTGCTCACATGTTCTGGATCGGATGCGCAATCGGTGAATCAATAAAAATAACAATAAACAATACAAGTTCATGAATAAAATCGAAAATATTGAATTTTATCTCTCGTACGATTCTCAGCAGAGCGATCGGGCAATCCGAGAACTTTCTATATTTCATCTTCACGTATGACTTTAAAACCCTCCATAATTTTCACGAAGTACCGATTTTTACCGAGCAAATGAGACCGACAAATTATCTCAAAAAATTACAACACAATTTCAGTAATAAAAAGGAATACATCTATAATGAAAAAATTAAGTTAAGAAAGCACCGACTGATATTACATAAACTCAAGTACGAGAGGAATAAAGAGGGTAAATAGTCGATGAGGCAATCAATAAATGGAGATACTGCCTAGGAGATGCTCTGGCACTAAATTCCCTGGATTTGTACAACAGCTGTCACTTATTCCTCGTTGTACCATTGTAATTCCCTCTCATAATTCGGTTTTTAAAATCCACCAATTCGATAACCACTAGTCCAGGAAAAGGCATCAAACGGGGGAGAAAAGAAAATATTTTTACGTGACGTAAAATCTATTCTCTCCCCCAGATGATATTCGAGCGATTCCACGTTCCCGCGATCTCTTGAGTAGTTAATGGAATAAAGAACTAAGTGTTTTTACCGATCATTGAAAATACTGGCCAATCGGTGAATCAATTCCTCAGATATTGCACAACCAGAGTGAATCAATGAGGTCAGAGGGAAAGTGGAGACAACGGAAGACACTCTAGAGCAACCTCAAAATCCAATTCAAATTCTCACATGAACGGAAATAAATCAGATGCCTATGAATAATTATCAGATATTTTCCAACCGATTCACCTGAAATAAAGGAAAATCAAATAAATGATTGGATGACTGGAAGGTCTTGGATGAATTCCTGATGATTTACTAGAGGACACTTTCCATTTCATGAATCTGACACCTGATTCTGATTGTTGACAGGTTTGATCGTGCCTACGAATCTGTTCGAGGGACATTGATAGGACTCTACACTCCGGTGAATTTCACCGGTGGATGATGAGACAGTCTTGCATGCTTTGCTGCTTGCTTTTGGATTGTTTCCGCCATTACCCCGTCACGCCACTCGAATATTCATGATCTTGAGATTATCCCCAGAGACTGATCTTGATCAGAAGATTACCGCGAAGTCGACGTGAATATTTGGTTAATTCTCTAAAATTATTCAAGATGTTTATTTTGCCAAGAGAAGAAATTTAATTTTCAATTTATAATTGTTATTGGAGGATTTTCATTGTTTTTTTTTTCAATTTCATTGATAGGTCCTGAGGTCTTGCGGAGGTCGTGGAGGGTGTGGCACGGGTCATATGGTCATGTGGAGGTCATCTGGAGGTTGAAGGTGTGAGTTGATTACGCATTACGAATTGTTCTAAATAATTTCAAGCTCAGGAAGGCTTAATGAATATAAATATCAGATGACAACGGGAAAAAAATTATAATTGAGCAATAAAGAGGAACATCCTGCGATGAGAGAACTTTCTCGTGTCAATGTTTTCCCTCTCTCAAGTTTCATCGCTCAAAATTGTGAGAATTACCTTGAACAATCAATCATCACGACTCGCGTTTGGATACTAACAATAATAATAATAATAATAATAATAAAATACTGGATGCTGCCTAATTCTCCCAAAGTGGTTTGTCTTGTGACACAGTTGAATCGTGCGGTGCATCTTCATCTCTCCTCTCGAGGACGTTCCAGAAATCGTCTATTGATCCACTTTCACACGATGAAAAAAAAAATCTATATATTTTTGTTGGTTACATCAGTCACCGCTTGCTACATCAATACCAATTTAGTGTAACGCAGATTTTCGTTGACTTGTCGAGTGATGAGAGAAAATCCAGGGGTTATAACATAACACGTCAAATTGTGTTATCGGTTGGAGGCGATCCAAATGCTCGTTACTCGTTCCTTGCCATCGGCTATCACGACGACAACACTTTCTCAGGTACAGAACGGAAGGTCTCGTGGAAGCTGGAAAGTTGAGATAAACCTAAGAAGATTGTGCTTGAGAATCGAAAATAGAAAGAGTAATTAGTATTTTCATTCTGCTCCAACCAACGCCTAATCTCATTTTTATACCGTGCATATTAATTATTATAATAAAATGTAAATAATTGGGTGAAAGCCTTCAGGCGATGGTGAGGACTAGCAAAAAATTTCGTTGGAAATAAAATAATAGATAGAAAGAAACATCTGTAAATCAAACGATTTTCATTTTTAATCAACAAAATCTTTGGTTTTTTGGTATCGATGGATTAATTTTCAATTTTATTTCGTTTTATTTATTTATGCAGGGACAGAATTACTTTTTTCGAAGTGAATATTGAGAGGATTCAGTAGGAGAAAATGATTATTTAAACGTGAAGTGAAGTTGCACAGGATATTCCGATGAATTTACCTTCACACGTCAATTTACTCGGTAATTCTAGAGAACCCAAGGATGAAAATAAATCTCGAACTTCACGGATGATCTATGCATCGAATGGCAATAGATATTACTAGTTAAGACCCGCCTGAAATTCTTCTAATATCCTCGATTACTTCGCAAATCCACTAGCCAACCGATAAATTAATTCCGCACTTTGCAAAAGAAATAAAATCATCTCACTCATTTATACTCCATTGGCTTCAATTCTTTTAGGTAATGACCCATGAATTTTAACTCGGATAATTTAAGACCGTAGTAAGCAATTCTCCAAAAAACTTTTCTCCAGAAAAAAACCAGAAAAAAAAACCGTTAGAAATTCGGTAATCGCGGGGGTTGGAAAAGTTTTGTGGAACTTATCTCTGGAATAGCCGGGGAAAAATGGATAAAATTAGGTTTTTCGTGGGACTTGGACTCGAATGTTTTATGAGACGAGGAAAGTTGTTTCTAACGCCAAGTGCACGTCAATATTTCAGGAGTGTTGATTCCACTGGGATGTGTACAACGAGATTTACAAAAAAAATATTTATAGTAATTTTTTCTACAATAAATCCGCATACTCTGATTTTTTTCCATTTTATTTTTAATTATTCTTGCAAATTATATTAAACTGAAATACTGATATTCTTTTCTCTCCATATTCATTCAGAAAATTACTTCGGTCATGTACCCAGAGTCCCCGCTATATTTCAATTACGTCTGACCCTCGGGCGTACTAAACTGAAAAAAAGACCCGTCAGTTTGCGCAAAAGAATTGCAATGAAAAATAAAATAGATTCACCAGAGGCCGTGCAATTGACTTTATGAAACAGAATTGGAAATACCCGGAAGTGAAAAAAAAAAAAACAATTTGAGAACATGTCGAAACCGATGATAACTAAACTAATTGACATATATTGTGCATGTACATGATTTAGCAGGAATTATGTACCTCCCCTGTATGTATTGTAGTGGTTGAATGTATAATACTGTGATGTATGACCCCCAGGGCACTTGTCATTATGACGCAACAGACGTGCGCATGTACCATCCACATACTCAATTGCTTCCGATCCTCTCCTTTCCATTTTCATATTATATTTATCATTTTTTTTTTTCCTGCATTCTCCACTCCATGTTTACGACCGGGAGATTGGTCTCTGGATTTGGTTTTGTATTATCGCTCGAGGATGAAATTAAAATCCAATTTTCACCGGAGAATTATAAGAGGCAATAAATCCAAACTCCAGTGGCTTCTTCATTTGCGCAATGCGAACGCTCGGTTGAGGAAATTAATTAAATGAAACCATCAAATATGAGAGGATCCGGTTGCGAGAAATTTTTATAATTTATATTTGAATTTTAATTCTGAAAAATTTCGTGTATCAAGCGATCGATAAATTGATGTTCAATTGCAAAAACAGATGTTTACTCATAGCTAGATTTTTTTTCTTCGTGCACATCCCTGGAGAATTGATTCTCGCATTGATATTACGATTTGTCTGAGTCACACTGAAAGTGAAATATTTCTCTCTCATGAAAATTATTGTTTCAACGGGTTTCAGGGATTGCACGATGGAGGAATCCATTGGTAATCCGAGACTGCAGAGGAATTTTATAGAGGAGTCATGAACAATGGTGAGTGCTGATATAAAGTCATTAGAATCACCCGTAAATACCCAGTCTAAATACAAATCGTTGTGGAACTGGTGAGTCACACGAAGAACAAAATTCCAATAAAACTCACCCCAACGCTGAGTAATCACGGATTGAGGAATTTTTATTGTAATTAAAAAAAAAACTGCTGGAGTCTTTTCGCCTGAAAAAATGAAATGTTTCAATTAATAATTCTTTTATATTTTTTATATAGGATAGGGGGGCAGGATGGGACACTTGGAGGAACCGTTTTTAACTCATCAATTTTTTTTTCGCCAAAAAATGGTGGAGATTGTCTGAAAATGCCCGAGTGTTTTTGCAAATTTAATTTTTCCTTTAATTATACTGTTGTTCCCTCACTTTTTTTATCTTGCAGCATTCTCACCCCACCTATTATAGTGTTTTAAAAATGATGATAAATTTTTAAAAAAGCCATTTTGTTGAATTTTATATCCTCTGTAATTTTGCACGAAGTCATAATTCTCTTGATAAAAAAAAACTCATTGCACTGAGTGGTGTACCTCAGTTTCGTTAAAAGGCAATTTTTCACTGGAGTGGAGTAGGTCAGCGATGGCAATTCCCAAGGAGACGACGTCGACAGGACAATGAAGGGCTCAAAGTCTCAATCTTCGAAAAGGCATTTGGATAAGATTGTAATCTTTTAATCGAGGCCACTGGGCACAAGGAAATTGAAGAAAAATCCGGACAATAGCTCGGTGGTGCACAGCAGCCTTCGAATCACCGAAATTCACTGGATCAATTGTCTGATTGTTTCATTTTGAAATGTTGCAGTAACGGGGAATGGGTTGAGGAAAATTTTCAGTGTACAAGGTGGTCATGGACGTGGATGAGACCGTGGGATCGAAAAGGTTTGTACAGTGGTATTGGGCTCCCCGACCTTCTCACCAGGATTACCTGATCAAATCTGGAGCCAAACACTCGGTCAATTCACCTCGGGAATAAATTTTATTGCCACAGGTGGAGTGAAACCTCTGATTTCTGCGAGTGGCAGAGAATCATCAAGGTGAATTATTAATATTTCCGGAATGAATCCGTAATTTATTCAAGGACCTCATTTTTTCCTTCGCCATTTCCGTCTACAAATCGAAAACTCCATGTATTTTTATGGTATTCAACTTCCCCTGAAATAATATTATTAAAAATAATAACAATGTCACTAATAATAATATTATTATCGATAAAATTTATTTTTGTTTCTCTTATTTTCGTCAAGATCGTTATAATCAATTTCAAGAGGCAAAAAAAATTTGATGAATGCACTTGTAATGACGGTGATTACCTTATTTCATTTCCATCGACATGTTCGTCAACCTTAAAAAATTGGCGGCAAATGAATCGAAATGAAAAAACTGTAAGCAGTGGTTAACACGATTATTGAATTTCACAATCGATCATTACGATAACTCATCGGTATAAGCCCGCGATGGAAATAAATCATTGGTCTACAAGAAAGAAGGTTACTCTCATGTACTCGAAACATTGGCATATCTCCAACGTCTTGCAACAGTCGTGACTAAGAGCTCCATATTTTTTTATTTTTTTTATTTTGATATCATTCTTGGTGTTTACAAGTGGTGCACAGCCTCTGTCAATGGCCAGAGGATTTAACTCCCCTTGTCAATAATCAAGGACGGTATATATTACATTTCCACAGCTTGTTGGTAAATTATGGTGGACTAACACCCTGAGAATGGCATTGAGTCATGCCTTGTGGATTTTTATAAAATCCTCGGTGACAGAAATAATTTTATAACGAAAAAAAATCCCTAGTCTCATCATCAGGTAGTCAAAGTGAATGCAAATGAATTAATAGATAATCAAATGCACTAATTGAACTGGAGAACTTCACGTCGAGCTTTTTCAGTCTAGAACATTGATCTCCATGTGAAAAATGCGGTTTATCTAGAATTAATTATTAATTATTAATATTAATTCAATAATTAAATATAATAAATCTATTTCGTTGTCGCAAATGTGTTAACATTTTGGCGATGTGACTTGTACGCTGTGGAAAAATCAAATAAACTAGACAATACGGTTAACGCGAGAGGTCGACATGAAAACAATTTATCGCAAATGGCACTTTCATCCTATTCGATCAGCAATTCCATTGTCTGTCGATTTTTCAGTTGAATTGATACATCAATCCTAGCCCATTGATCATCAGTAAATACAATAGTTGAGGATTTTTTTTCAAATTTTTCTTTTCAAAATGACAGATTCCAGATTATAGATCTGATTCGATTACAGTTGGACAATCTCATCGAGGTTAAATTTTATTGAATGTCAATAATTTTAGTTCTAGTTGTTTTTCTTTGGGGATGGGATAACAGGATAAATAGAAATGGAAATCGTATCATCAATCATCTCCATGGTGACTCCGATCATGAGCGACAGATTCATAGAGTCCATTACAATCGGCTTTGCGTGCTTACAAGATTATTTCACATAAAATTACTCATCCACTGTTATTACGGTTGCGCATCTTTCCATTCAGTTCGTTGGTTACGAAATATATCTGCATTTACGCAAACTTAGAATGTTTTATGTTTCTGTTCTCTGAAGAAATTGATGCATTGAATATTAAATGAAAATTACGGAACTCTCCGAAAACATTCCGGAGTTATTCCGTACAATTTTCATTAACGACTTTTCCGGAATCACGGAAAAGATTTGTAATTTTTATTGAATATTTTTCTCTGTGTAAAAATTTCTTTGAGTCATTGACATTAAAATAATAATACGAGCATCAGTAAACGGAGCAATTAAATTAATTCAGAAGATAATAATGCAGACAATGAGAAGGGGTGGGGACACGGGGTGATAGGGGAGTTTTCCAGGTGAAAAATTAAAAGGAATTGTATAAATAATAATCATTAAAAGGGGTGAAGTGCGTGATTCTGTAGTAGAGTTCCAAAATATTGAAATTTTATGACTGACACTTGAAATAAAAATAAAAATAAAAAAATAAAAACGCTCGGAGAAAATTCTCGAATTCCAGAGAGAATACAATTTTTTTTTTGATTTCCCGGGGTAGCGCGCAACACCAATTATTGGAATAAACGAGAAAAATTTGTACCAAAGCCTTGCCGCGTAATTGAATCGGTGTACCGATGGTTTTTCTCTGAAAACTGAATTAAAAAATCCTGCCAATGGCGTTTCAAACCGAAGGCATTCCTTTTAAATATTTCGATGGCCAATGAAACCCCTGGGGTTTCATCAAAGCCCATCAGTTACATAAAAAACATGAAGATGAATAATTTATGGAATTATATAATTTTGCATTCATATTATTAAATTATTATTTTTTTCCATTCCATTT